>NC_065570.1:67622398-67928101 GCF_937616625.2 Mercurialis annua
CCCAGAAATAATCAATTGTATTCAAGAAAAGGATTGCATCAGGTACATCTATTGTAGGTACTAACTAAACAACAAAAGGACATAAAGCAAATATAGCCAGCAAGGACAAAAAGGGTAAAATCCCAACTGAATTAGTACCATATTTAGCAAGACAGATATATGTAGAGATAATTTCTCAAAATATAGTTGTTAAAGCCAGACATACATGGTTGTTATCCATAACTTTTATCTAATATACAAAAGAAAATGTTAAAAGCAAGAAATGAAATAAGAGAACGATCTGCTTAATAAGAAAAGAATAATAAAAAAAAAGATAAGCAGTAGATCATGCACAAACGTTCTTTCTAACAAACGAATATGACATTTAAAGGACCATCAGATAGCAAATACATAGAGGAAGAAGTCCATAAATAATGAATATAATCATCCAATCCATGCTCTATGATGTAAAAAGTCATATTTTACAATTCTTGCAACAATTTACCCTTTTATAGTCTTCAAGACACGGCCCTTCTCAGAAAGGTTCCCCCTTCTAGCTGACCATGGTACCTCAGCCTTGACTAAAGCTGGAGCAGGACCCCCCTGGTATCAATAACATGAATATGCAAATTATTCCTTTTAAAGTAGAGTTAGCTAATGAAGAATGAGCAGACATGTTTGAAAGATGAGTAAAATTAAAGTATAATTCAGATAATGTTCCAAACTTTGCATCATCTGAACTTCTGTATTAGCTAAAATTTAAAGAAAGTATCACAAGCAATGCCCTAAGAGACAACCAAGAATTTCAAGGCACCAAAACATTTAAAATTTAAACCAGGGGAAGTGAAAGGCAGCATTTTTACAAATGGCGCTTTTTATTAAAAGCAGAAGCTAACAATAGAGATGAACTTATATCACAAAAACTACGTTTTCCGAGATGATGATTTATAGATCTTAAATGCTCATGCTCAAAATAAAATTATGTGCAATGTCCCAGTGACATACTGAAAAAAGAGCTGAACATGTGAATTTCTCGTCTTTGTTAGTATAATTTACAAGAAAAACATTAGAATATTAGCAGAAGATAAAACTCACATGATTAGATTATTAGATTATTATTACACAGTAGTTTCATAATACTCTATTGCATATGAACAACCAAATGATCAAAAACTGTAGAAATCAAGTAGGCAATTTGAATTACCGATTGACTGGGAGATATTTGGGCTCTTGAAAATTGGGAGTTGGATTCTGTCTGTCTCGAGTCATATCGCCCGCTGGGGTCTCTGTTTTCTCTGGTTTCACGGAGGGAATCCCAGGACCGCTCCTCTCCATAAGGAGACAATTGGGCAGAACGCCCGCGCCAGTCACGATTATCTGGTTCTGAATAGCGATTCTGAGGCTGATTTGGTTGCTGATTGGAAAAAGAAGAGATCATTACTCTAACAGCTGGGAACTTAAATGTAAAAGTTTACAAAAATACAATAATGACAATCTCACTTACCACCAATCTAAAAACCATGACATGGCATTTGATACATAAAACAATATCTGGAAGATATATAACTTATTGTCTAATCATATTAAATGTTTTCCTAGATAAAGACGGATATAGAAAATATGTCGACAAGAAAGTAATCAGAACTCACATTGCTTTCCCCACGACTCCAGCTTTGATCTTCGCCAAGAAGCTCAGCTTCAAATTCTTGTTTGATTTTTAAAATTTCATCAGAGATCACAACAGCCTAGAAGACAACAATGGGCACAAGGACATGATCAGACAGTAAGATGATAAATGAACATAACAGCACTAACTTTAACCTCCAGAAAGATGCTATATGTTCAATAAACTTAAACAGCATAGAACACATCACTTATGATACTGGACCCTCAAGTGAAATAGAAAAGAAAAAGGTAAACATGCAGAGCATACTATCATGCAAAAACAAAGTATTTCTTAGGGAAGAGGGTCCAGGACAATAAAAATGGTGAGTAGCTCAATTGTGGTTTGCTGATGCATTGCATAGATTTAGCTATGAGAACATCGAGAAGCAAAGAAGACCCTAGAAGTATATTATCACCGTGTCATTTTTTCAGACATACAATACAACAAAAATACAAATGGTACCTCTTCAATCTTCAAGAGCTCTCCGATCTTCAAGAGCTGGTCTCTGGTGTACTGCACTCTATCATGAACCTCAAACCTTGCGTCTCCAGTCTAACAACAAAACAGATGATCAGAAGTGCATTTCAGCAATAAACAAATAATTGATGTTCGCAAAAGCAATAAGCATAAAATGAACAAACTTCAATAATAGCAGAGTCAAACTAGATCGTGAACTAAAAATATTTTCGATGACTTCATCTTGTCAATTGACTCCATCTTGTCAATTAGACTGCATCTTCAAAGAACTGCTAAAGTACACTATTGAAGATAACAGAACTGATATAGTCTACTTCGCAGAGAGCCAGAGACCACCCAATAAAACTTCAAAATAAATTAAATCCTTTTCCTTTAAATTAGTAGAACCACAAACATATCCCTTAATTGAATCATACACGCCGAGCACCATACAGAAAATTCCTCCAAAACGATATCTTTTACTGTTATTCTGTCAACAATGTAACACCCATCAACAAATATCAAAAATATAAGTAGGTTCCTTTATGGGCAAACTGTAACTCACTAGATGCCCACCTAAAGCCTACTACATATAATTTGCTATTGGTCCATATTTACTGCAGGAACACATACTAAGTGGCCAGCCAAGAATTAGGACCTTATCTACTTCTTACATCAAAGACCGAAACTTTATATAGCTTAATCATAATATCCACATAATTAGAGACTTCGCAGCCCAAAAGACGCCCCAATTGAGCTACACCCAGCTGGTTATTGACATAGCTTTAGAACAAGAAATTCCAAGAATTTTAAAAGCATACAGATACTAAATCAAGAATTACCATCACAATACAACCAGTATCAGATCCAATATTATTCAAAGGGCAAACCGGGAGCTTATCCGATAACAATATCTTAGCCAACAATCAAATGTAAATGTGCAAACAAATCCAGATCCGGAATATTTAGATATACCTTCAACGGAGCAGCGCCATGAGAACGGAAATCGCCAAAAGAGATTGAATTATTATTATTGTTATTAGTATTAGAAGAGGAGTCTAATAAGCGTGGATTAAAGAGTCTGCTGCCACTGCTGCTTCCTCGACCACCGCCAGGTCTCAAGCTCAACACCGTCTGATCACCTTGCTGCATACCTCGATCTTTCTTACAAGATTGAATCTCCGCCGTCCAAATCCAAGAAAACAAAGAATTCTAATAGATTCAGCTTTAGAATAACAAAGCTGAATCGATATAAGGAAAACTAAATAGTCTCAATATAATCAAAAATTAATATTGATAAATTCAGGGATTGATAAATGAAAGATAGGTTATTTTTAGAGAGAGGCTTCTTTAGTTTCTCTCTCTTCTGTTTGAGAAACAGAGAAGAGAAAATTAAAGAAGAGGAGGAAGAAGAAGAAAAAGTATTTGAGGCCAAATACAAACCCTACTTTAGCTTTGTGCTGTGTATATTACTTTATTGTCCTTTGGCGTTACATAAATTCTGTTGTCTTCATATTTCTAATATAATATCCTTCCTTCTTCCCCTTTTGGATTATTATTTATATTTTATTGCAAGGGAACTGCTATTTATAAATATAAATCATTTTTAGTTTTTTTTCCTTTGTTATATTAGATTTAGAAGCTTTATAGCAAAATTTTCCTCTTTCATATGATGCGGTATGCTAAATGAGGGTTTATTTATAATTCTAATGATATTAGGATTCGAACAATCATCATTGCATATGGAATAGAGAAATTTGATTCTAATATAGTCCTTTAAATAAAAATAATTCAAAAATTATTATAATTCAAAAAATAGCTATTTAACTCATAGGTTAGTTAGTAAAATGTATTCTCCTGACTTAAGTGAATGTCGCGGGTTCAAATCATACTTGTGCATCTTGCTATCTAAAATTTAGGATTAGGGCTTGCTTCCCACAAAAGATTTACATGGTTCGAATGAAAATTAATCCGTGTGTATTAAGTTTAAAAGTGTCATTTCATAATTGATATCTATTTAGAATACCTCATGTACTATATACCAAAAAAAACACAGTTAAGATACAATTATATTATAATTAGTTTTTGAGATAAACTCATTTTGCTATCATATAATTTCAATTTTTGATATAAATGGTCCTATGAAAATTATTTTCATTATAAAATGTCACCCGGTATGAAATGTTAGTAAAAAATGACCAATTTTATGGTAAACCGTACATTTTCTAACAAAACATACTTGATTGATATAAAATAAGGTCGGTAAACGAACAAATAAGTGATCTTTCCGAAAATGTTAGTCGTTCAATTTATTTCAGTCCAAATATGAATACAAAATATAAAACTACATACATGATAAACTATTAACTTCTATTTTTTCAAAATTATCACAAAATAATATAATTTATTATTATATTTTCATACTTATATTTAGATTTAGATTTAGATTATATTAAACCAAAAACAAAGTGGAGCGATTAAATTTCCCTTTACTTTTATCAATTAAGTAAATTAACTAATATTATTAATGAAATTGAACATGTGCCAAAAGACCATTTTATGATGTAAAAAATTGTACATGTCTCTTTATGTCCAAAGTTGAAACCACATAGTAGTTAACAGAATTTAATCCTTAATTTATACTTTTCTTTTTTAAGTTTGAAGACCGCCTTAAACATCAAAATAATTATCGGATTATCAAAATACTCTTTATAGTGCATGAAGTTAGGTTTTATCATCAATTAAAAAAATGGAAATTTTAAATTTGAGTGTTAATTATAATAAATTATAAATAAAATATTATTGTTGTTGTTATTATTATTACTTTAGGCTTAATTACTTAGAAACACCTCACCTTATAATTTTTTTTCGTTTATACCCTGACCTAGAAAAATTTTCAATTGTACCCTATTTTGGGTTTTTCGTTTTCATCTCTACCCTGAAGCACTAAGTTAATATTTTTTCATCTAAAAAAAAAGTTAAAATAGTCCTTCATTTTTAACCTATATTCTAATTAAACATAAATATTATTAATTTTATAAAAACACCATCTCTTTAAAAAAATCAACTAATTATAAAAAATTAAAAAATTCCGAAAAAACCGTCGTCCGCCGCCGCCGCGTGTTCCTCCATGGAAGGAGGAACATGAAGGAGGAGCTGCTGCTCCTCCTTTTTCAGAAGGGGGACTGCGGCTCCGGCGGAGGTGTCCAAAAATAAAAAAAAATGTTTAAATTTAGTGACGGATCAGAGAAGTATGATGGTAGATCGAAAGGTTTGTTTAATAATTTAATTTTTCAATAAATTTTTAAAAACAATTAATTATGTGGACTTATTTAAACTTTTTTAAAGTTGAAGGACTTATTTGTATTTTTTTAAATAAGAAAAAATATGGTAAAATCCTTCTATTTAATTGTTATTAACGTTTTTATCCTTAAAATATTTAAATTATCAATTGTACCCTTAGTTGGGGTAGAGTTGAAAACGAAAAACTCAAAATAGGGTACAATTTAAAATTTTCCTATATCGGGGTATAAACAAAAAAAAATTACAATGTGGGGTGTTTTTAAGTAATTAGGTCATTACTTTACTATATTTCAAATGTTTGTTTTAAACTATAAATTATCATATACTATACAAATAAAATATGAAAAGTTTATAGCTAAATCTTGTTAGTAAATGTTTTAATAATGAAATCCATAAGTATATTTTTCATAACACTTAAAAAGTTTAATTATCATCCCATTTAGCTTTATATCTAATATTTTATTTAATATATTTGTTTATTGGCTATTTACATAAATACATATACTATGTGAAGTGTTTACTTAACTTATTATATTGTATTTTTTTATCAAATTCTCCTTTTAATTATAAATAGACATTAACTGGAGCAAATATGTATTCAGAGATGGCTTAGTTATACTAATTTTTAAATAGTGCAAACCTTACACCTTTGCAATTTTTATCAGTTATGATAATTTTTTTAAAAATTTACAAATATAACCCGTTTGAAAAAATTATATTCCTTTTATAGCCAAATTCGAAATAAATCAATTTTTTGCCAACATGACAGCCATATATATATATATTAGATTTAATCACAATAAAATATCAAACATTTGCGTGTGGTGTCATAATATTAAAAAGGTATAATCACAATAAAAAAAAAAACAATTCAAAAATAGATATAAAAAGAATATAATTTGTTAAAATGAGTTTTTTTTTTTTGCAAATTTTAAAAGACTAGTTTTGCGTTACGTGCTATGCACGTGGCTCGTAACGTAACTCGTCAATAAACATATTAGTAAATTTATTCGGTTATTAAATTTTTTTCCATGCTGAATTTATTCTTCTTTTGGTTTTATAATAACCAGAATTAAATAATTAACTTAATTTTATTAATAATATCTTTAAAAATAATAAGATATAAATTTAAATAATAATATATTGACCAAATACAGTATTTTAATTTTGTAGTTAAATCAAACTAAAAGATAGGTATTTCTAATAATTTGAAGACAATTTAGTTATTTATTATATACTAAAACTGAATTGGAGATAATTTAACTACCTATTCTAATTAGGACTTTAATTACAATAGTGATTAATTAAATAACTAATTAGTTAATGACTATAAAACTTTTATTTAGTAATAAACTGAAAAGGATTATTCGGTAAATTTGTCTGTCCCCCCCCCATCCGTGCTTTTATATATAGTATAGATATAGATTTGATCATAACTAACAAAAATCGCAAAGATTTGATATTTTTTGAGAGTTTGACCTTTTAAATATCATAAATATTTAGGTAAATTATCAAGGTTTAATTTCATATAAAATTACTACCTTTACACGTTTTTTCATTTTATCACGTATTTTAAAGAGTGTCAAATAAAATCACCACCTTTTAATTTTTTGCAAATCTATCACGAATGTGAAAATTCGTTGTATCTTTATTTACTCGACAACCGGAATCAACAAGAAAAAAGTAAGAGGGAGATATTTTTTTGTGCTAATTAGGGCCTTAGTCAGATTAGGACATTTGTTTGGGAGAAAAAAAAAACGGATTTTCTCATCGGCGATAGATTTACAAGAAATGAAAGGTGGTGATTTTATTCGACACATTTTAAAGAACGTGACTAAAATGAAAAAACGTGTAAAAATGGTGGTTTTATATAGAATTAATCCAATTATTAAAGTTTTATAACAAAAATATAAAAAATGAGACGATTAGTAATTACAAACTTTGCCCTTTTTTATTTTGGCCTAATCACTCAAAAACCCCTCACCTTTAAACTTTTTTTCAATTCTACCCCGACGTTGAAAATCTGTCAATTTTACCCACTTTTGAATTTTTCGTTTTCAATTGTACCCCAATATTTTAATTTTTGTTAATTTTTTTACTTAAATGATGAAATCATTCAATTAATTAAGTCTAAACATGAAATTAAATTCTTTTTTATTCAAAAAAGTACAAATAAGTCCTTTATTTTTAAAAACTAACTAAAAACCATAATCAAATTAATACTAATTTAAATTCTTAATTAATTTAACTAAATTTAAATAAATTTTAAAAATATACAATTAATATATGCGAGACATGTAGAATGTTTTAAACAAATTTCCAAACGCAAAAGACGTTAATTTAATTTTTCAGGGTACAATTGAAACACAAAAATGCAAAATAGGGTAAACTTGACAAATTTGTAATGTCAGGGTATGATTGAAAATAGGCTAAAAGGTCGGGGTTTTTTTAAGACATTAGACCTTTTATTTTATAGTAGTAAAGTTATTCAACAAATAGTGAATAAGGTGAAGCATCTTAAATGGAATTATTAATATAGAAAATAACATTAATATTTGTCTATAAATTATGAAAGAAAGAAAAAAACTCAAAGGACTGTCGTGTACTTTCAGCTCCAGCTTATCTCTTTTGAAATCCAAACCGAAGTAATGCTCAAGGACAACAAACTTAGTATTGTAAGAGCATCTCCATTGCATGTTGTATTTTTTGTGCTATTTTAGCACAAAAAAATAGCATAATTCTAAATATAGCACAAATTGTTAAATTTCACTCTATTGCAAAATGCTAAATGGAATGCTAAAATCTATATTTGTATAACTGATTTCATTTTTAATTCTCAATAATTATAAATATTGGACCTATTTTTTGACATATGGGCCTTAAATGCTAATCAGATGTTTAGCTGTGTTTCACTAAAATTATTTCGTTCCCTTTCTGCAATTCACAAAAAGAACAGCAGTACCCATTCTCCTTGAATTCATATTATTTATCAATAATGAGCAATTTGTTCAACAAATTTTTAACAGGAGAGCTAGATTATGATTCTTCTGACGACGAAGAAGAAAATGCGAAAATTTCTTGGCTTATGGTGTCAAATTTTCACATGATGAAATCTAAATCCGGTGAGTGTTTTACAATTCCTCGAAAATATATTTATCGTGATAGAGTTTCCGGAAATGATAGATTATATAACGATTATTTTGCTGAAAATCCTATTTATCCTTCTAATGTTTTTCGAAGACGTTTTCGAATGAATCGACCTCTATTTCTTCATATTTTGAATGTGATTCAAGATTGTGATGACTATTTTATACAAAAGAATGATGGGTTAGGAAGAATTGGATTGTCAGGACTCCAAAAAATGACAGCTTGTATTAGAATGTTGGCATATGGTGTTTCTGCTGATTGTGTCGATGAGTATGTACGAATTGGAGAGACTACGACAATTAAATCTTTAAAAAGATTTTGTGAAGCAATTATAAAGTGTTTTGAAAAAGAATATTTAAGATCGCCAACAAAAGAAGATGTTTCAAGATTGCTAAAAGAAGGAGAAAGCCGCGGATTTCCGGGTATGTTAGGGAGTTTAGATTGTATGCATTGGCAATGGAAGAATTGTCCAAGTGCGTGGCATGGACAATTCACCGGACATGCTCAAAACCCAACAATTATACTTGAGGCGGTGGCTTCTTATGATTTATGGATATGGCACGCCTTCTTTGGAATGCCTGGGTCTCACAATGATATCAATGTTCTTGATCGATCTCATTTATTTTCTGAACTAGCCGAAGGACGAGCTCCTCTTGCTAATTACACTTTGAACGGTCATACTTATAATATGGGATACTATCTTGCCGATGGTATTTATCCGAAGTGGGCGACAATAGTTCAATCAATTTCACAACCTCAAGGTTTAAAGAATAAATTTTTTACAATGAGACAAGAAGCATGTAGAAAGGATGTAGAAAGAGCATTTGGAGTACTTCAAGCACGATTTGCTATCATTCGGGGGCCTGCAAGATTTTGGAGTCATAAGGATTTGAGGTCTATCATGAGAACTTGTATTATTTTACACAATATGATAATCGAAAATGAGCGTGAACAGTCCTTGGGTACCGAGTTTGATGTATCAGATTCATCTCCAGTAATTCAAACGTCACATGAATCTACACTTTGCTTTAGTGAGTTTCTTAGTCGTCATCTTAAGATTCGATCTTCTGGGTTACATTTTAAACTACGCAGTGATCTTATTGAACATTTGTGGATGCAATACGGACAAGAGGATCATTGAGTTCTAGTTGCATGGACGAGGAACCATTGTGGTGATTATTATGTTTAAACGTTTTAGTTACTAGACTCAGTATTTTCTTATTAATTAATTACTTTTTCAATGCTGAGTTGTTATTTATAACATTTTACTAATAACAGTTTATAGAATTTTTAATGGTGTGATTTTGTTATTTGACATTCTGCCTTTGAACGTCTCAATATTTGTGGATATCAATAAATTATACTGTCATGCTAGTTTTATACAATAGCAGATGAGCAAGTTCAAAACTTCTTTGTAAGAAAAATTATAACTTCAATTATGGTATCTGAATCATCCAACTAAAGGGAGCCATTTTGATTTTGTCAAACCATTTTTATAAGACTTAGTGGCAGATGTAATGATTAGTGCATTGCTTTTATTTGTGCTTCAGGAATTGCTTAGGAGGATCATTTTGGTTACAAAGAATTATAGGTGAAGATAATCTGGTAAAACATTTAACAACATTTTCTTTAAGCACTATAATTAGAAGCTCACCTATACTATGTTCATTAATACTTACTTGTAAAGAGAATGAACAGTTAAAAATTCAACTTTGTGACGGAGAAGGCGGCAACGGAATATAAAATTCCGGTTCAAAACTAGGCGAATGTATTGTTTTAGCTAGAATTTCAGCTTTACGACGCTCATAGTAGGCTCTTGTTGGATCATCCATATTTGAAGTATTCATCATCATAATTTTGTCATCCTTTTCTTGTTGTTCGCTTTCATGTTTCTCCATCATTATTTTCAATTCTAATTCTGCCTTTTTACGCTCTCTGTCGTTCGCCTCTTCTAGCACACGTAATTTTCTTTCTTCAATAAGAGCTTTTCGCTGTTGAGCCTCAATTGTTTGCTTATTGAAATCACACATTAGATCACATAAGCGCGAGCTAGAAGTATCAGCCATTCTACTTCTCTTTCGAGATTCCTTTTCAGCTTTTCTACCGATTGGTCTTTCGATAGTTGGCTCAGTAATATCAATTTGAACTGGAGAATCATTTAAGTCTTGATACATAGGTGATTCCAAATCATCAAAGAGAGATGATGAATCTTCAAAATTGTTGACAGTTTTCACCGTACTAGTTTTCTTTTTATTTGAGCATAAATCTTGCCATTTTATTCCAAATTGCAAGATTTCCCAACAATGATCCAACGCAAAACTTTTCTTCTCAAGTTCATTGTATAACAATTTGGCTTGTAAAACCTAAAAATAAATACTAGTACTAATTAACACATAAAAATATTAATAAGAAACAAAATTATTATAAATTAAATTAATCTTACCAAATCAGTTTCAGTCATTCCACTTTGTCTACGATTTTCAATTTGAGCAAGATACCCGTGATACTTGTTGCAGCTTCTCATTATTGTTCCCCAACGAGATTGAATAGAAGTTCTTGACCTTAAACTTCCATCATTAGCATTTTTTGTATAGTGATCCAATACTCTATCCCAAAATTTGTTCGATGATTGTAAATTACCAACAACAGAATCTTGGGTAATTGCCAACCAAGCTTTGCATAAAGTTACATCATTGTTATTTGTGAATGATTTTCCACGCTTTCCATTATTTTGTTGTATCTCTTCCATCATTATTGATTTATGAAAGAAATTAATCAAAAGAAAAAAAAAGAACGATGGTAGAAGAAGAAGAGCACGACCTGTAAACAAATAATGGAGAGAAAATAGGAAAAATAATAGCTAAATTTTAGAAAAATACACAAATAAATAAATTTCACACGTGATTATAATTTTTTATGGCAAATCTGTAAATAATTTGGATATGTATTAGAATTTGGCATATGCTAAACTTTCTAACAAATTTGGCACAAGTTTTAGCATATGCCAAATTTACCACATGAAATAGCACAGCAATGGAGATGTATTTTTCATTTTAAATGCTAAATTATAGCATTGTGAGAGTGTTTGGCATAGGAGTGGAGATGCTCTAAGCAAAAGGAGTAAAAATAATTCCAAACTGTTAAAACTGAGACCAGTTATTTTTATCAACAAATCTCTTTTCTATAAATTCCCAAGCACCTCCGTAAGAAATGAATGAAACGTTGTCGTTTGACTGCTATTTTCTTTTCTCACACAGAGGCAGGTTATTACCTTTAGGGGGTCTGATGTCAAAACAATAGCTAGTACTAGTGGGCCAACTTCACACGTGTCAGTTGGAATACTTTCCTGTCTTTTAGAATGTGTTGGTTTAGAAATCAAAGATTAGTAAAAAAAAGATCAAACTACTAATTACATTCAAACATTTACGTGAACCTTTAAATTTTATAATTATGTTTAATTTTTTAAAAATAATAATTATAATTACATTCAATATTCTGAATTTTATATATTAAATTCAACATTATATTTTTTGTCGATTGCGATCAAATTTTTATAATAACTCTTTTAAAAAGTTAAATGACATTTTTAAACTTCAGACATAATTAATTAAAAATACAATTGTTTTAAATGAAGAAACAAAAATCATATTTTTAAACACAATTGCAAAAAAAAAAACTAATATAAATATAAAAAGTAAAATATTGGGTTATAATTGATAAAAAAAAGACATAAAAATTCAAACTTTTTAAAAAAAATTGCTAGAAAACAATGTTATTTTATGTATTATTTCCAAAATAAAATAAAATTTGATAATTTAATACACGAATTGATTTTTAAAATTTAATACATCAGTAATTTATTTGAAAAATTAATAAATAAAATACATATTAAATCAAACAGTCAAACAAAATCATCAACATTGTGAATATAAACAACCTCTGTAATTAAAAAAATAAAAAATTACCGTTAAAATAAAGAATTTAGAAATAGTGAAAAATTAAGAGTGTAAATAATGAAGGTCTGTTTTTTGGTAATATATGGGGTGTCGTGAATGGATCCCAACTATGAGATGACACATTTGACTCTTCCACACTCGGACTAATTCCCTAAAACAATTAAAACATGAAGTATTTTGAAAAATTTACTAATTTACCTAAAATATAAAAAAAATAGGACTATATACATCAACGCGGAAAAGTTATAACAATTACCTCACGCTTTTTTTGATTTTGTGTTATTACTCTACGTGTTCAAAAGTTAGTGATTCTACTCCAGTATATAAAACACATGACCTGACATTTCTTTCTTCTTTTGTCTCTTCCATGTTTCTTTCTTTTTCTTATTCTTCCTCTTTATCTTTCTATTTCTTTTATCTTTTTCTTTCTTTCTTCTATTTTTTTTCCAGTTTGTCTTCTCTTTCATTATTTTTCAAACAATATCATGTTCAACCTCCTAAATTAATTTTAAAAATTTACATTCAATCTTGAATTTATCGATTTTTTATCTCACAAATTAATCATTTTTTCTATATCAGATCTGAATCTAAAAAGACAATAATAAAAAAAAACATATCAAAAAATAGTTTTTCTCCAAACTACAACTAATTATAAAATAATTAATTTAGTTTCAGATAAAAATCAACAAAAAAACGATCTGCAAAAAATATTTTTTTCATAACCTTATCATAATATTATAATAGCCTTATTATGCATAATTATTTTACCTATTTTATCATAATATTATCATTATCATAACTATATCATAATATTATTATAATTTTATCAACCTTATGATAATTTTTGCATAAACTTATATTATGCAGTTTATGCATAATTAGATTACAGTTTTATAATAGTATCATAATATTATCACCTTATCATATGATTATCACAGCTTCACCTTAGCATGTGATTATCAATGTATCATATTGCATTGTCATTTTATTATCATGTCATTACCAGTATCATATGCAGCAGATTAATATATGATAATGTGATGATACTGCTGGATAATATTAGACAAAATCACAGTATCACATTATCATATGATTATCACAGTATTACATTATCATATGCTTATCACAGTTTCACCTTATCATGTGATTATCTCATATTGCATTGTCATCTTATTATCATGTTATTATTTGTACCGTATGTAGCAGATTATTATATGATAATATTGTGATAACCTTATCATACTATTATAATAACGCTAGCATGATATTATCACAACGTTATCATAATATACTTTATTATAACAATATCATAAAATATTATCATGACGTACTTTATATATCATAATCTTATCATACTATTATCATAACCTTATCAAAATATACTTTATCATAACAGTATTATAAAATATTATCATAACATTATCATGACGTACTTTATCATAACTATATCTTAACCTTTTATCATAAACTTATCATACTATTATCATAACATTATCACAATTTACTTTATCATAACAATATCAAAAAATATTATCATAACATTATCATGACGTATTTTAACATAACTATATCATAATCTTATCATATTATTATCATAACCGTATAATATTATGGTATCGATATGATAACGTTACGATACAGTTATGTTAACGTTAATGATACCGAAATGATAATCAAGCATTTTTCTTGACAGAAAATCGGTTTTCTCTGCAGTGTTATGATATTGATATGATAACGTCATAGTGATAACAATATGATAATCAGACGCTGTTTTCTGCAGAAAATTGTTTTTCTGTAGAAAATCGTTTTTTTCATCATAAAATCGTTTTTAATGCAGATTTTCAGATCTTAAACTAAAAAAATTTAAGAAATTTTTTTAGATCTGAGAGTTAAAATAAATCGTAATAATCACCACGAGTTAAGAAAAAATCGCTAAAATGTGGAAGAACGGCAGAGTGAAGACGAAACGAAGGCGGGACGAAGGCGGAGCAACGGCGAAATAATGGCGGATCGTTGAAAGAAACGGCGGCGGCGTGATAAAGAAGAACAAATAAATGAAGAAGAAGAAGAAGAAGAAGGAGAAAAAGAAAAAATGGAGGAGAAGAAGAAGAAAGAGAAAGAGGAAGAGAGAGAAAAAAATCTGAGAAAAAAAGAGAAATACACATGTGAGAGTAAAAATAAAATACTTAGAGTAAAAAAATAATAGAAAATAAATATTATTATAATAAAAAAAGGTTTTAGAGTAAAAAAATAAAAGTGTTAAATAGGTGAGGTATTTTCTCTATCTTTTCCTTGTTGAGGTATAATTTACTATTATCGTAGAAAATAGAGTGTTTTCCCTAATTTTCTCTAGTATTTTTTTCATTGTGCATTTTCTTTTAAATCCAGTGGGCCACTTAGTTCTGTTATGGGCTAAGAATCAAACACAAATCCAGCCCGAAAGGACTATCGTTTGTCTCTCTAAACTAAAAAAAGGAAAGATTTGTGGATAAGAATTTCTCTCTCCTAAAATAAACTGCCATTACATTTTGCCAACTGCTGCACCTCCATTCAGCCATGGCTGGTATCACCAGCACAACAACCAGCTCCTTCCCTTTCACCACTCCAACACCTATAACAATCAATACGGCGCAGTTTAATCTCTCATCACTCGACTCAAAGCTCTTCGGACTCCGATTTCGTTGCTCTACTAATCTCTTTAAATCACACTCTCTCGCTTCTCTCTCGCGCGCCTCCTCCACCTCTGTACTAGTCACTACTGCTCGTTTCGGAGGTGGCGGTAATCGATATTCCGGTGACTCACGGCGGTCTAGGCAGAGCATCCCTGATGAAGACGAGGCTCTTGATATTTCCAGCATTAGGTAATTGAATTAATTAATTATTGAATTGCTCAATTTTTTGTGAGAATTAAATTTATTGGAATTTTGCGCTTATGTGCTTTAGGTCATCTACTGTGAGGCTTATTGACGGGAAGCAAAATATGGTTAGTGTTTAACTCGAGTTTAATATTTCTTGTAAAATTATGCTACCTATTTAATTAGGTTTATTTGAATTTGCGTAGGTTGGAGTGGTACCTAAAAATGAAGCAATTCAAATGGCTGAAGATGCTGAACTTGATTTGGTATTCTTAATTAATTATATTTACTTTTACCTCAATTCGATGTGTTTTGTTATTGCAACTCGTGTTTGAGACTTCTTTCAATTGAAGATAGAAGCTCTATACAACTATAATTTGCATTTTTGAATTCGGTTATTTTTGCAGGTGATACTGTCACCAGATGCTGATCCACCGGTTGTTAGAATAATGGATTACACGTATGATAATCTTCAAACTTTCTTTCTTTCTTTTTTAAAATCATTTATGAATGTTTTTTAGTACAAATCGTGTGTGTATGTTTCTGTTGTCGGACATATTTACATCTTCTATATTTCCTTATTTCTATAAACAGTCTTAAATTTGGATTTATTACTGAAGAAATACTTTCTGCTATAATTTGGTAAAATTTGCAGTTTCAATGTCTTTTGCAGTCTGCATTGTTTATTGCTTTCATTTGCATAATGTAATGACTTGTGAAATAAGTATTGTCTGTATTTACTAGTTGGGTGCTCAGCTCTCCCTTGAGTTGTGCATCAATGTTAGTATATAAGTAGATTATTGCTAGGGGTCTTCAAATTTGTTTTACTTGAATTATGAACTTTTAAATGCCCAATAATTAGTAGGCTAACATATAAAGAAAATTTCAAATTATCAATATTATACTCAAAATATCACCTCATCGGAAGTTCATAACCCACATAAACCAAATTTGAACACCCCTAATTGCTCTACTTAGCCCTTCAACTAATTATTGTTTGCCATTTCCCCCTAGCTACATTACTCAGGATATGCTAAAGTTTGCTCTGCCAAATTTAATTTTCCTTCCTGTTTAAATTATTTACTACAAAATTCTTTGCATTGGCCTTAACACTGTTTCTCTTAGGTTTTTATTTCTGTTGGAAAATTAAACTTGATGGATTTTCATGCTTTTCTATGTGTGGTGAAGCTATTGATTCGTATGCACTCTCCTTTAAGTTAAGTGCCTTGAGAAAGCAAACTTTAATGTGTAAGAGCACAGGTAGGAGGGATTAGAGTTGCTTGCTGCAGCTTGTAGCTGACCCATTTGCCAATGATGTATCTGTTCAAAATGACTTTTCTTCTGTTTTGCTAAATTCTTATACTATGTAACGTTTGCCTCTTGAACTTTTGCAGTTGGAATTTGTAATAATACTTGTTTTTCTTCTTTGTCAGCAAGTATAAATATGAACAGCAAAAGAAGAAGAAAGAACAGCAGAAGAAGAGTTCCGGTGAATGTTTAACCTTTGTTAAACGTTGATCTATTTCTGATGATTGTAAATTCTCATAATAGATTAAATACTGACCACAGTGTGCTATTAAATGCCAGCATCACGCATGGATCTGAAGGAGCTTAAGATGGGGTAAGTCGCACAATCTTATCACATTGATTCCTGATTATCCAGTCTTTGGATCAATCCACAAGTTATATTTATCATTACAATTTTAAACTTTTACTGGTACAACTTGGCATCCGTGTTATGTATAATTCTTTCAAGCAAATATATTGGTATTGAGTGGCATGCTGTTCCCGTCTGAGAACTGATGAATAAACTAACTGAAAGTTTCAGACTAAGTCAATAGATGGGAAGCAACCAATATTTTTTTTAAATTGCCACTGCCAAGATGGTCAGAATTTATACTCGTTATTTACCTTTATATCTCAAGTCCTCAATGGTAATCTGAAGATATAATATGGCATATATCAACATTTCTTCATTCCTTGTTCAGACAATGCACAAACACTGCCTTGATGATAAGAAAACTTGTTATTGAAAATTAAGGTTAGGATGGCTAGCTATAATTCTGCATTCATGGTTCTCTAAATTCTTAGGCTCTGGATTTCACTTGGTCACAAGGCTGGTGGTGTTTGCCTGATCTCTCCAAACACAAACATTCTTCTAGGGGTGTTCAAATTTGGCTTATGTGGGTTAGAAAATTTTAGTAGCCCATTATTTGGTGGGCCAATATCTAAAAAAGTTCAGATTTTTAATATTGCACTCAAAATACCATCTCATACAAAGCTCATAACCCACAAAACCCATATTTGAATGTCCCTACATTCTTCTTCTTGATCAATTCCTTCTCTCTCTTCCCTTAATGAGGATGAAGTAACTAGTGAAATTTAATTTGTATATCGTGGATTGGGTTTTTGCGATATTGTTGCAACTGTTGGAAAATCAACAGTACAACCTTGAATTATAAGGTCATGCATGTTCCAAATTCTATGATTATGCGGTTTAAAAAGCTATGGTGTATTACCAGGCTGGTTTCTGCAGCATTTCTGTGCTTGACTGAGAATGAATTTCTTTTGTAAATTTTGTGGACAGGTACAACATTGATCAACATGACTATGATGTGCGTATGAGAGCTGCCAAAAAGTTTTTAAAAGACGGCGACAAGGTTATTTTCAGTTTTTTCTAGTGTTAGCATATGCATGCATTCTCTGATCCCATTTTCGAATTTATTGCTTCTAAGTTAGGTACCGTTTTTCCATTCATTCAGGTTAAAGTCATGGTGAACCTGAAGGGTCGTGAAAATGAGTTCAGAAATATTGCTATTGAGCTTATCAGGCGTTTCCAGAATGATGTCGGGGAGGTAGCTTTTATTCCTCCTTACCATTTGTATATTAAGAAATGACACTATCAGAAAGGAAGGATGATACATAGCATATTTTGAAATGGTAGTTGTCATGATACTTGTTTTGAGATCAAACCCACCAATTACCATTTTTTTTTTTAAATGTAGCAAATTAAAAGAATGTCCATTAGGATTCTGAGCTGGGTTGACTAGCTCTGCTATTATCAGGTTAACCTAGTTCAATTGGTTATTGGGCGAGTGTGGCATTAATTTGAGCATCGGTTTTAAGTAGATAAACTTCTTACATGAACAAAGTTAGGCTCAAGTATTTAAGCATTACTTCCTTAAACTCAACGACTTCTCCATATTACCTCATTTATCCTGATTGAACTGGCTAAAATATATGTATGTTATTTCTTTTTCAAAGACAGCAATTTCTAATTTCCATTGATGCTGCAATTTGTAGCTGGCAACCGAGGAGAGCAAAAACTTCAGAGATAGGACTATATTTATTACTTTGGTACCAAATAAGGCTCTTCTACTGAAACCGCAGGAGCCACCGAAGAAAAGTGATAAGCCAGCTGTAAATGAAGTTTCAGCTGGTGTGTGAGTGAACTTGGAAGTTTCATGAGGGGCTCCAACAAAGGATAGTCGGCAAGTGCAGGTACCACTTTTTTCCTCTTGGTGTACGTGTATAGCTTAGCATGAAACAACCTTTATTTAAGCACGCTGACATCATTTTACAGCAGAAGCAATCTTGTACAGTCTATTAGTTGTAACATCGGCCATGATTTTGCACCATTCATTTTGTTTTCTTTATTTAGTTTTTATGTTTAAAGTCTGAAGCAGTTTAGAGTGCTATATAGTGCTTTTGTTAATTTATTGATGCTGTGGTGAATACTCCACAGAACAATATTCTTCGTTCTTCACAAGTTGATGTGGCTAAATTTTTCAGTTTTTTTGTATCAAGCCTGGAGTGATTATGCGTAAATTTATTCAAACGTCTGCGATCATAGATTAAATTGGCGAATCATGGAAGTTATTTAGAAACGAGTTGAGATGCTGCCTCTTGAGTTTGCTGCTTTAGGTGTGCGTCGAATTTAGAATCCCTCGTTTATTATTGTGTTTTTATCCTCAAATGAGATGATGTTCAGGAATTGGGAGCTCAAATGCTTATCTTCTAAGGAAAATAGACGGCGAACATTCCTCTTTTCATTTGCATCCTGTAATTCGTAGAATAGAATTATTAAGGTAGTATAACACATATAACCATGAGTGAATACTTTGAAAGAAATGTATTTGTATTTTTACAAAAAATAATCAAAGATCGACTTGAATCAGAGACCTCGCTTGTAAAATAAAGCATCTATTGCTGAACTTTTAACTTGGTGGTAGAGTAATGCGATGGTAAGTGTAAATTCGAACTTTCTTCTAGCGAGCATAGCCAAAAAATATATTTGATTATTTGCAGAAGGGTTCGCTATAATCAATGTCAAGGGAACTTGCTTGTTGATCTTATAGAGGTGAGAATAAGTGGCCTGTTGCTACCTGATATGAAAAGATAGGGAAAAGGAAAAGGATTTCCCAGCTGGTGATGCCAACACAGTTTGGTACTTTTATTAATTGTTATTTTAGGTTATGATATATTTTTGTTATGTTGGGGAGTGTCCGATATCATTTCTTTCAGATTCGGACAAGTCTAGTTAGCTCACGAATTATTTGAAATTGACTCTAAATTAATTATTTGGTAATCAAGTCGAGTCGAATTTGAGCTGCTTTAGTCAACTGGCGAGATGTTTAGTTTGATAAGCTCTCGAGTAACTGAGTAAGTCTAATTGAGTTTCGATTACTTTTTCTTTTGACAACTATATAAATTTATAATAATATTGTTATACACTAAAGTTTAATTTTTAATTTTTTGGGTTGAGTTACATTTTATTTTTAATTTTTGATCTCAAACTCCTAAAATGAAATTCAAGTTAAACTTTAAATTTCAAATTTTAAAATCTGGTCAAATTTAAACTATTATATTTCGAAAAGGTTTTAGTACATAATGGAATTGGGAAAATTGATGGTGAAATGTATTTGAGGTAGGAGGGGTAACTCTGTCTGGACAAAGAAGCCTCAGCTTACCCAACAAACAAATTGAAGTTGGCTTAGATGCTAAGTTCTTACATTAGAAGCATTGCACTTTTCACATGTTTTTCAGGTTACATTACATAACTATTTTACTGAAGTTTCAAGCTTTGAAATTGATAGAATAGAATTAAAACTCTATTTAGCATCACTGCTGGTACTGGCAGATACAGTAGGCCCTGTCTTCGCAATTCTTAACCTTTTATATATTAATACCTAGCTAGGATTATGAGCGTTGATTTAAAACCCGGATTAGACCGGGCGGTCGAACCGGGAATGGCCAATTGTCTGGTCAAATTTATCCTAAAAATTGAAAATCTTGTTGAACCGGGTTGAATTGGGCAACTATGTGGTCCAATTTACTTTAAAAACCAAAAATTCAGTCGAAAATTCAGTTGAACTAGATTGGACTGGAATGAACCGGCAAGTTGTCCGATCCAATTTACGTTAGAACTGAAAACCTAGTAGAACCGAATTGGACTGGGTTGAACCGATTGACCAAAATTGAACGATTGCTCAGGATTAAACCGCCGACTAATCCATGTACAAAATTTATTTTTAGGTGTAATTTACTTAGTTAGTTGAGCCTATCGAACCGGTTGAACTGGAAACCGATGGTCTCACCGATTCGGTTTTTAAAACAATGATTATGAGATATGTCTTTCTCTCAAATTGATAAGACTGCTCCATTTACATATATTGAAAAATTACATTAACTACCTATAATTCTCTTATTAGATATGTGAATGATATTCAACATTATATGATACTCCATTAAATAAATGGTTCAAAGTTACTGTTGAGGTGCTATTAGAATTGAAATTATCGAAGATCATTAATTAATGTTGCTATTAGAATCATCACGACTACTACTGATTCAATATAAAATGCTTTAAATATTAATCTATGCAATAAGACTTTAAAATTGAAAATCAATCTATAATTTGGAACATGAGAGGAGCAACATAAATTTTGCTTTTTATATAAACTGGAGACAAAATATAAACTGGAGTAATTATCAAAAAAAATATAAATTGGAGTAATGAGGTTTTCTATGATTGATGGTAAATGACGATTGCTTCTAAAACCTAATTGCTGCTAAATTGGTGATATTGTTGGATATTTATTCACTCATTCGATATGACCAAATTCAAGAGGCAAAATTGGAAATTCGTTCCAAATCCATGATATTCTCTTCCACTATAGGTTTCTTTATTTAGGCAAATAGGAAAAAAAAGGGTTAAGGTATAACTTGTAGCTTACATAATAATGGATATTAGAAATACCAAAATAAATTTAGAGTTCATTTAACTATCAAGTTTTGACATAAATAGTCATGTGATAATTGTTTTACATCATAGCAAAACATGTTCAATTGCATTAGTATAATTTATTAAATGACTTAATTGACATAAATAAAGTGCAATTTAATCACTCAACTATTTTTCAGCTTAAAGTAGTTGAAATATAAATAAAAAAATATAGAAAATTATATTATTTCTTAATAATTCAACAAATAAATATATATTTTTATTAAATAAAAATTACAGTTTGTTCATGTAATTTTTTATATTTGGACTAAAATAAGTTGCTTGAGTATATTTTTATCAAATGGTAAACGCTAAGCAACAATCTGCTAGGTCGTGGTTTAATTTCTCACACAAGCGTTCTCCCCTCCTTAATTATCAATATTTTTATTAGATAATATATAATTTATTATATTTTTATTATAAGATATATGATTTATTATAAAAATTGGACATCTTTTGACAAATTTTTTACCACATGATTTTTTATGATGTAAAAAGACTTACATAATTTTTTTGTCTGAAACCACAAAATAGTAAAATGAACTTATCTCATAAATTTATAAATATGATAATTGTACACAAATAGTAATTTTTTTTGGAAAGAAAACATAAATTTGAAATACTAATATCAGAAGAGATATATCATAATTAAATTAATAATTTTAAATTTGCATGTCGATATTGGATGACAAACTCCTGCTAGGATAATACTGATCATGTCACTCTATGTATAAAACAACAATTCTTAATAGCATGGTGATTTAGAGTGATAAATTGTTACAATTAAAATAAACCTTATGAATTATTATACATGAATAATTTTAAATTTTCTAATATAGTTGCATCTACTCATATATTAACACATAAATATTGAAAACTACCACTTACTTAAGTTTATTTAATTTTATTGGTCTGTCATTTCAAATTACCATCTTCACTCACAATCATCATTTTGTTTCATAATAATTTTAAGATTTAATCATCCAAAAATATCACATTTTTTCAATGTTTTTTTATTTATAACACCATTTTTTTAAATCTATAATTTAACCAATTTTTCAATTTTTCGTTTCGATTACAAGCATTTGTTTAAATTGGAGTTTGAAAAAAGTTCAAATATATCTTTCATATTACTTCATATTTGAAAATTTTATGATAAAAATGCAAATATAGCAATATGAAGCAATTTAAATGTTGTATTTGAACTTTTTTTCCACTCTAATTTGAACAAATGGATACAATTGAAACTGAAAAATTAAAAAATAAACCAAAATCGAGAATTTTGAAAGGTGGGCTATAAACGAAAAAAATCGAAAAGCTAGCGTATTTTTGGATGATTAAGCTTAATTTTACTCAACGATTGCTTTTCAAAATGTGATTACGATATTAATGAGAAAGAAAGTGAAAAATAAAGCATATCAATTTATGTGCGTATACTTTGAATGCATAGTTAAAAATTTGTACATCAATATAACAAATGATAGAAATGCATTATTTAATTTTTGATGTTGCTATAAAAATATATAGGGGTCTTAATATTTAATTGTAGTATTGGATACAAAAATTGAGGAGGTGGCGACTAAAAAAGGTAGTTGAAAAATAGAAGAAAGCTTAGCTTAGCTTAGCTTGAGAGCAATGGCGACTCTGCAACTAACTGCCCACACCTTCCTTAACTGGACACATTAGGTGAGAGACTTCAGATATCTCAGCTTCTTTTCCTTCCATTAAATAAAAACAAACACTCTCTTCACGGCCTACATATCCCTCACTCACTTCCTTTCTTTTCATTCACCAATGGAAGCCAGCGCGGGACTTGTCGCCGGTTCTCACAACCGCAACGAGCTTGTTGTCATTCATGGCCACGAAGAGGTATTTCAAACAAAACCCGATACGTTGTACGTAAAGTTCTCGAGTTTTCAAAAATGTTTCTTAAAATACTTATGAAACTTTGTAGTTTTATAGTGAAGGATTACAGTGTTTGAGCATTTCTCGTTTTGGTATTTTCATATGCATGAAACCGAGTTGTATTAACTGTTGTGATGTAACTTGCAGCACAAGCCACTAAAGAACTTGGATGGTCAAGTGTGTGAGATATGTGGGGATGAAATAGGAGTAACAGTGGATGGAGATTTATTTGTAGGATGCAATGAGTGTGGTTTTCCAGTTTGCAGGCCTTGTTATGAGTATGAAAGACGAGAAGGCACTCAAGTTTGCCCTCAATGCAAAACTCGATACAAGCGTCTTAAGGGTACTCGATAATTCATTCATAAAATAACAATTAACGACGGATCACAAATAAATTTATATATTTCAATCATATTGAATTTGCATATGAGCGGGTTTGATTGTGTTTGTGGTCAGGGAGCGCGAGGGTGGAAGGAGATGAAGATGAAGAGGATATAGATGACATAGAACACGAGTTCAATATTGAAGATGAAAAAGATAAAACCAAACATCTTACAGAAGCACTGCTTTATGGGAAGATGACTTATGGAAGAGGTCGTGATGACGAAGATATTAATACTCAAATCCCACCGGTTATATCCGGTGGTAGATCCAGACAAGTAAGCGAAATCTATATATACGCGAGTTTTATTTATTTGATCCGTTATTAATTATAAAAATATGCACAGGTGAGTGGAGAGTTTCCTGTTGGAGCTTATGGTGATCAAATGTTGGCATCTTCACTTCACAAAAGAGTGCATCCATATCCAGATTATGAACCTGGTATCTACATATCTATATGCCTTTCTCCAAAAGTTTACAATTTTTTCTGCTTTCTTTCAAGATTCTAACATGTAATCTAATCCCGTTCGCTTCCCATGCTTTCGCACCCCAGCGTCTTTGTAACGTCTGGGTTCGACTGGTTTATTTAACTTTAATAACCAACATATTAGTTCAAAATGGTTAATCCTTAATTTAGTAGTTGAATTCTGAATAAGTATAAATCACTTAAATTACCCCCCGCTTGTCATTTAAGCCTGGATCAACACAATAGCATCTGAGTCGGCTCTGATAACACCATTTAAGCCACCCTTGCTTCTACTTCAGGCTCGGCTCAGCATAATAGCACTTGAGCCGGCTCGGTTCTAGTACCGTCTAACAGCCGAATCCAATTGGCCCCAGATTCTAACATGTAAAAATTGTACATGAAACAGGAAGTGAAAGATGGGATGAAAAGAAAGAGGGAGGGTGGAAAGACAGGATGGAGGACTGGAAACTGCAACAGGGCAATTTGGGACCTGAAGATGATGATCCTGATTCTGCCATGTGAGTGACCTTTTCTTTCTTATCAGTGTCTTAGGGTTTGCTATGAAATGTAGGGATATGCAAAAACTGAAGCAAATTGAATAACTGAACCAAGTTGACAAATTTAGTTCAGTTCAATTTGATATTTAAAATTGTTTAGTTTTTTGGTTCAGTTTAGTTTTGAATATACTTAAGTTTTAATGCAAACCGAACAGACTAGTTTGAACCAAATTCACACCCCTAATGAAATGTGTTTCATAATGCTAAAACTGTATGGTGCAGGATGGATGAGACAAGGCAGCCATTATCAAGAAAAGTACCAATTGCTTCAAGCAAGATCAATCCTTATAGAATGATCATTGTGGCTCGCCTTTTCATTTTGGCATTTTTCCTTCGCTATAGGCTTATGAACCCTGTTCATGATGCCATTGGCCTCTGGCTAACTTCTGTCACTTGTGAAATTTGGTTTGCTATATCATGGATTCTTGATCAGTTCCCCAAGTGGCTACCAATTGACCGCGAAACCTATCTTGATCGCCTTTCTCTCAGGTATATATACCTCCTAAATTTACAAATGCAACTGTCTAACTCTATGAGTGTAGCTCAATTGGGGTTTGAGTCGTCTCTAAGATTAATGGTGTGCACTTTGTTTGAACCAAATTCAATTAAATAAAACCAAACTAATCAGTTTGGTTAAAAAGATTCAGTTTCGTTTGTACCAAAACTTAAATGCAACTTTTTACTTCAAAATCGTACCAAAACAAAAAACTGAAATATGTTTATAATGTCAAACCGCATTGAAACAAGCTTGTCAGTTTGATTCGTTATTCGGTGTAGTTCACAAATGCAAAAACCCCTATCTGAGATCGTAAGGGGTTCAAATTTCATCTCCAGCCAAAATCAATTAAACAAACAAAACATAGGTGTCGAAAGGAACAAGTCTAGCAATGTCAATGTTATCAAGCTAAGGTAGAATTCATACCGATAAATTTTGTAATGCAGATATGAGAGGGAAGGTGAGCCAAACATGCTAGCTCCTGTTGATTTTTTTGTCAGTACTGTGGATCCCATGAAGGAACCTCCTCTTGTTACTGCAAACACAATGTTGTCAATCTTAGCTGTAGATTACCCAGTTGAGAAGATCTCATGCTACCTATCTGATGATGGTGGTTCCATGTGCACCTTTGAAACCATGTCTGAAACTGCTGAATTTGCTCGAAAGTGGGTTCCATTCTGCAAGAAATTTAACATAGAGCCTCGAGCGCCTGAGATGTACTTCGCTTTAAAGGTGGATTATCTCAAGGACAAAGTGCAGCCTACATTTGTTAAAGAACGAAGAGCTATGAAGGTTTGTGATATTACCTGTCTAGATAAGTAGATGAATCAAGAAGAGCTGATTTTGTTGATGTATAATGATACTGTTGCCTTTGACAGAGAGAATATGAAGAATTCAAGGTGAGGATCAATGCCATTGTGGCGAAAGCACAGAAGGTTCCTCCAGAGGGATGGATAATGCAAGATGGCACTCCATGGCCTGGAAACAATACTAAGGATCACCCTGGTATGATTCAGGTGTTTCTCGGTCACAGTGGCGGTCATGATGTTGAAGGAAATGAGCTCCCTCGCCTTGTTTACGTGTCTCGTGAGAAGAGGCCTGGATTTACACATCATAAGAAAGCCGGTGCCATGAATGCTCTGGTAAATTTAACAAAATAATCCACATATCACTGTATTTCAACTTTGCCAAACTGACTTTTTGATAACATATAAACTATTGGGCGATTTCCAGATTCGTGTCTCTGCAGTACTTACTAATGCTCCTTTCATGCTCAACTTGGATTGTGATCACTATGTAAACAACAGTAAGGCTGTCCGAGAAGCCATGTGTTTCTTGATGGATCCTCAGGTTGCAAAGAAAATTTGCTATGTACAGTTCCCTCAAAGATTCGATGGTATTGATAGAAATGATCGATATGCAAACAGAAACACTGTATTCTTTGATGTAAGCTGATATTTTGATATAAATACTCATTTATCCTGTAAATTTTATGCAAAGGAGGAAATCATGTACCGTTTCTTGTTCTGTTGCTGCAGATTAATATGAAAGGTCTAGATGGAATTCAGGGTCCAGTGTATGTCGGCACAGGATGTGTTTTCAGGAGGCAAGCATTGTATGGATATTTACCTCCAAAGGGCCCCAAACGCCCAAAGATGGTAACGTGTGACTGCTGCCCATGTTTCGGACGCCGCAAAAAGAAGCATGCTAAGCAAGGAGCAAATGGAGAAATTGCAAACCTTGGAGGTTGTCAACATCCATAGCCACTACCATCTTTTGTACTTGTAATTTGTAAATTGCCTCTCACATTTTCCTTTTTGTCCGGTAATCCTGATCCATTTATCTTCCTCTGCAGGAGATGATGACAGAGAGATTTTAATGTCTCAGTTGAACTTTGAGAAGAAATTCGGACAGTCAGCAATTTTTGTGACTTCAACTTTAATGGAAGATGGAGGTGTTCCTCCTTCCTCAAGCCCTGCAGCTCTGCTTAAAGAAGCCATCCATGTGATCAGTTGTGGCTACGAGGACAAAACCGAATGGGGACTTGAGGTACTAAAAGGCCCATTTTTCTTTGTTTCAGGTAATAATGTGATCATCTGAATAACAATTCTTTGCCTGTGCAGCTGGGCTGGATTTATGGTTCAATTACAGAGGATATCCTTACGGGTTTCAAGATGCATTGCCGTGGATGGAGGTCCATCTACTGCATGCCAAAGAGACCTGCATTCAAGGGTTCAGCTCCCATCAATCTGTCAGATCGGCTCAACCAAGTGCTTCGGTGGGCTCTTGGTTCTGTCGAGATCTTCTTTAGTCGTCATAGCCCTTGCTGGTATGGCTACAAAGAAGGAAAGCTCAAGTGGCTTGAGCGATTATCATATATCAACACAACTGTGTATCCTTTCACCTCTATACCACTTCTTGCCTATTGTACCCTTCCTGCCATCTGCTTGCTCACTGACAAATTCATCATGCCAGAGGTAAATATATACACCATTGCTCTTCGCTCTACATAATCGTAACAACACACTGCACTCGCATAACACATGAGATTCCTGACAAATGTTAGTATCTTTGTTGCTTAACCCGCTTCTGATTTTGTTTACAATCCAGATAAGCACCTTTGCAAGTCTATTCTTCATTGCTTTATTCATATCAATTTTCGCAACCGGTATTCTTGAGCTAAGATGGAGTGGAGTGAGCATTGAAGAATGGTGGAGAAATGAGCAGTTCTGGGTCATTGGTGGCATCTCAGCTCACCTGTTCGCTGTCGTGCAAGGTCTTTTGAAAGTTTTAGCTGGTATTGACACAAACTTCACAGTCACTTCCAAGGCAATGGATGATGAGGAATTCGGTGAACTATACGCATTTAAATGGACGACCCTTCTGATACCTCCAACGACCATCTTAATCATAAACCTTGTGGGAGTCGTCGCTGGAATATCCGATGCTATAAACAATGGATACCAATCATGGGGACCTTTGTTTGGGAAGCTCTTCTTTGCCTTCTGGGTGATTGTCCATCTTTACCCATTCCTAAAAGGTCTAATGGGACGGCAAAACAGGACACCAACCATTGTTGTTATTTGGTCAATTCTCTTGGCTTCAATCTTTTCCTTGCTTTGGGTTCGAATTGATCCATTTGTCATGAAAACCAAGGGACCTGACACCAAGCAATGTGGACTCAACTGCTGAGAAGTTTGTGTATTTTATCTTCTTTGATATGTGCATCTCTGACAGATACATGTACATTCTTGCTGTAAAAGTATCATATATGATGCATGGACCGACAAAAATGAAGATGCGCAAGAAATAAAGCTAGAGAGTGAAATGTTTTGAGTTGCAATTTGTAATGAGCCAATTTTTGTAAGAGAAGTGAAAGATTTGATTCTCACTTAAATTAGAGTGAAAGATTTGATTCTCAAGTTTTCAGAATTCCATTTAAAATTTGATTCTCAAGTTTGCAGAATTTCATTTAAAACATGATACATGGATTACATACAGAGAAAAATCCCTATACTGTATTTTATATCAGCGTAAAAATAAGAAAATTAAATTAATTTGACTTATTTTTCTTTTGATAGAAAAATTGACAATTATTTCAACAAGAAGATTGCGATCAAAATGCCAAAAAATTACCTCATAATTATTCCAGCTAGATGAGCTCGAGTCTTCATGATTTCCAACCAATTAAATCTGAATATATAGGCAAGAAACAGAAAATGAGTTTATCATTGGATCCAATGAAGATCTTCGGCTTGTTGTAAGTGATTCTTACTCTTCTATCAAGCTGTTAACCTTACAGCACAGCTAGTTCAAAACATTTAAAGAATGTCTTTGGAATTTATTTATTATTGTGGATGGTAATGTCGATATTCTTGTAAAATGGGTGAATTGTTCCAGACTCACATACCTTGGTCTTGATAGCAATTCTGTTACCAATAATCTCCGCAAGAACACACGCCATCCTTGAAATGATGGAACCTATTGGCATCTCTGACCACAATAACCCTCCCTGTGATCTTAGATATAAACTTGGTTGCAGTATGACAATCTAAACAAACACGGAGATTCTTAATAATCCTGATCTCAGTTCCAGGTTCAGTAGAAATAAGACCAAAGGCAATGGCTAACTTCTCGCTGTGGACCTTCATCATTTGTTCCTTCTCTTCCACCTCTACATCATGCAAAGCAGTGTCAGTCTCTGTCTGAAAACCAGCCTCCTTCATCTTTCCAGTCAATCTCTCTAGCTCTGCATAGATTGCTGTTGATTGTGAGTGAGACCAGTCACCAGAAGTGAAAACATGTGGGACCTGGCCAACCTCAATTAATGTGCAGCCTGGAATCTTTGTCAGATTTCTACTTTTAGCAGTTTGTCTCACTGAAGCAGCTCGTGGATAGTTTCTCTCGGCAGAGTAAATATTTGACATCAAGACATAGTAACCCATGTTTTGTGGGTCCAAATCAAATAGTCTTTCAGAAGCCACACGAGCAAGGTTAGTGTCCTTATGAATCATGCAAGCGCCAAGCAATGCACCCCATACAGGAGGACCTGGATCAATTGGCATTCCCTGGATAAATGCCAAAGCACCTTGCAATTGTCCAGCTCGACCAAGGATGTCAACCATGCATGCATAATGTTCAGCTAAGGGTTCAAACCCATAATTATGAACCATGATATGAAAAATTTCATCTCCTTCTCTTACTAAACCTGCATGACTGCACGCATATAATACAGAAAGAAAAGTGACTCTAGTTGGTGGAATGCCAGAATTCAGCATCTCATAGAAGAGTTTCAGAGCCTTATGTCCATGCCCATGAAGACCATATCCAGAAATCATGGCATTCCAAGTGACCTCATTCTTCTCCAGCATCGAATCAAATAACTGACGAGCCTCCAAAATGCTTCCGCACTTTGCATACATATCAATTAAAGCAGTTGTAACATATACATTGTGCTCAAAGTTCTTACTCTTAACTAAATCATGGATCCATTTTCCTAAACTCAAAGCTCCAAGTTGAGCACAAGCTGAAAGTACACTTGTAACAGTTACAGGATTTGGAGTGACATTAGACATCTGCATTTCCTGGAAAAGAGAAATTGCAATTTCTGTTAAACCATTTTGGGTATAACCCGATATCATGGCATTCCACGAAGCTAAAGTTTTCTCTGAAGATTCATCAAATAACTGACGTGCGAATTCCATTTCATTTAATCTACTATATACTGTAGTCAATGCTGTTGAAACAGAAGAATTTGAAACAACGCCAGATTTGATACTGAAACCATGAATGCAATTAGTAAGAAATAAATAACCAAAAGGGGAATATACAGGAATCAACCCCACAACTGTACTAGAATTAACCTTCTCTCCAGAACCAAGCCATTCTCTGAACAATCTCACTGTAGATTCCGTGTCACCATTGAAAGTAAAGCCAGAGAGCATAGCATTACAAGATATTAAATCTTTTCTACCGATATCTATAAACAACATCCTAGCTATCTCAATCTTTCCACATTTTGAATACAACGAAATCAAACCTGTAAGCAAAGAAGTATGAGAATGAAAACCAAGTTTAATAGCTAAGCATTGCATCCCCATACCTAAACCCAGCTCCTGCAATTCTGCTACAGCAGGCAACACGGCTATCACTGTAGTTGCATCCAACTGAGGCCCATTACCTGATACCATATCTCTGAAAATTCTGATAGAATCCTCATAACGAAAAACCCTTACTAACCCAGAAATCACCGTATTAAACAAAATAGTATCTCTCTCAGGAAATTTATCAAACACCTTCACTGCAATACCCTCGGAGCCAAGTTTAAAATACATATCGACAAGAGCTGACCCAATATGCAAATCTGAACTAAACCCATCAACAATAAGCTTCCCGTGCAATAAGAATCCAATCTTCGCATCCCCGAATTTAGTAGCGGCTGAAATAGCAAAAGCATAAGTAAACTTATCAGGATAAAGACGAGTACGTTTTGTCAAATGGGTAAAGAGCGAAACGGCGGATAAAGGAGAGTTGTTGTGAGATAAGCCCTTAATGAGGACGTTAAAGAGGAAAATGTCTGGTTTTGGAATGGTAAAGAAGAGAGCACGAGCGTGGCGAGCGGAGTTAAAATGGAAGAGCTTGTGGGTGAGTTTTGTGGCGACTGCGATGTCGTTTTGGAGACCGTGGAGAAGGAGGTGGGCGTGGAGCTGAGTCAAGTGTGAAAGAGTGGCGCAGTTGTTGAGGAGATTAAGGAACAAGTAGCGGTTTGCCATTATGGTTTAAGGACATTTGCTGATGTTTTTTGTGGTTGTTTTAAAAGAATGTTGAAAATGGCGGGAAGGATAGGGCTTTTACCGTTATTTCCGTTAGTTTGAGATAAATCCACTATTTCATTTCTATGCTTCCTCGGAAATTATGGATGCCAACTAAGACCGAGTAGTTTACTATCAATTTCTTCTTATTAAATTTACGTTTTCGATTAACTCAGATCAAAATTGACGTAGGAGCCCGACTCCTATGCTTGGCTACTGTCACGTGTATATTGCCATTCAAATCAAACCAAAATAAGCAAAACTCATCAAATACTAAAATTTGAAGGGTGCTCTTCTAAATCAGAAGAAAAAACTCATCTTCTTTCAAACTTTTGGGATTTTGACGGGGATGAAGTGATTTTTATTTTTTTAATAATCCATATTTTCTATTCGTTCATGAATTTTTGTGTTTGTTCGAGCTTCAATTTTAAATTTTCACACGAATTGAAGCTTTTAATTATTGGTCCAGTGAAGTATGTTCATAAATGGAGCAAAATTGACGATGAAAGTTCTCTATTGTTTTACTCCGTCAAACTTTAATTATTTGAAATTCTACAATGTTGTTTTATTTTTTTGTCAAGGAGATCAAGTGTAAGATCTATATCTTAATAATCTACCTGTTAATTAGCAAGACCAAAGGTATAGAAAAGAAAAGAAAAAAAGTTATCATCCAGGGTGATAAAAAAATTGCCTCAATTCAGGATTATTCTCCAATGAAAATCGGAACAGTCAGCATTATAATCCAAAAACAGAGTTTAAGATGCGATTACATTTAGATTTTGTAATAATAATTATTGTAATTTTTTTATAATATAATTCTCTGTAATATAGTTGTCCTGAAAACAACTTATTTTCCGTAACTAATACACATGCACAAAAATTGTTAAACTACTGCATTCTTCCTTTTCCCACTCTTCTTTCTTTTAACCTGAAAAAAGCTCTACATAGAATTCCCATTTTCTTTTTCTTTTTTACTTCTCATTTACGCGATACAAAAAAATTATACGTAGAAACCGTGGAGCCAATAGCTAACTATAAAAAAAACTAGAAAAAACAAAAAAATAATAACTTAAAAAAGGTTAAAAATCAATTTACAATTTAGTGAGACCATTGAATTTATGTTTGCTGTAGTAGTCAAGGTTAGGCTTAGCAGAGAGGATCATGACCATTGAGAGCTTTTGGCGGCTAAGATGGATTGATTCTCAAGAACATGTTTAATTTGTATGAGATGGGTCATAATGCTGTACTCTTCCACCTGTTTCATGGCACCACATACCAATTACATTAATGCTTCAAATCAAAGTAAAAATGCTCATAAACAGACAAGAATATCTTTTTCAGTTGTGAAATCAAATTTGCTAGCAAGATGAAGTTATTTTTAAGCAATGATAAAGGCTAATCTAGGCCAGCAAATCTGATAGTGGACATTTCATATTACCACATGCACAAGCAATGGTCTTGCAATGAGACAAGAGAAAGGAAATTATTGAAAGCATATCCGGATAATGAAGTGGGGGGTGTACATTCGGTTCAAACCAAACCGAACTGAATTGAATAAATTTTTTGATTTATTTCTAAATCAAACCAAAATGAGCCAGTTGATTCGGTTTGTTTTTCGCTTTGGATTGCACCAAAAATGAACCGAAATTTTTCACTCTCAAAACAGAACCACGCAAGTTGATCGGTTTGGTTTTCACCAAAAGAACAGGAACTTTTTCACTCACAAAACCAAACTGTCCAAAAAACTAAAAAAAAACTTATAATTTCAAACCGAATGGGATCGAATTTTTCAGTTCAGTTCGATTGTTAATTTAGGTTCAATATCTTAAATGAAGCAAGCAATTTAACAGCCTGTATTAATTGACCCCATCTACTTGAATGTCCAACCACACAAAGGTAGCACTGCCATTCCGGAATTATTGAAATGATGAAGCTCAACCATTTAAGACCTACTGCATTTGATCTTCCTACGGCAAACATACTCCACAAGTACCGCTGATTAATTCGCTACACAAATTCAGCCTTGCAGTTAAAAGAGGGCAAGGCTACTTTCTAGACCAACAGACTTGACCCACTAGCAGCAAAATGGCAAGCATTTTTGTAAGTTTGTCTAACTGCCACATCAGCTTTAACAGATGAGACATTCTTTTCAAAGCATTAATCAATTTTCTATCTGAACCATATAATTACGACCTACTTATGATAAACATTTATGTGGCAGGTTCAGAAATTATCATAGTTGTTTTGAGTACTTCCAAAAGATGTAGGACTACACAAATGTAAGGCAGATAATATTCCAAAGGCCCTACGATCGTGCAAGGAGGAAATCAAGGAAGAAAAAATGAGGCCCCTATCTTCAATCTCTTTCGATATTATACATGACAAAAAAACAGAAGCAAATCTTTTGGTGAATGCAAGGAAACAAAATTTGATGTTTCACTTTTCTCATGAAAAGCAAAATGATATTATTTCTCCTTCCAAAAATTAATACAAGCTTACACTGGGAAAGAGAAAAATTTATTAGATATATATATATATATATATATATATATACTTTGGTCCCAGCTAATTTAGAAATAGCAAATTAACCCGGAAAAAATCACATGTCAAGTTAAGAACAGTTTTTTAAAAAAATTTAAAATAGTTTTGAACAGAACAGCCTACATTTTCATTGAAGAGTATCGTATGCCTAAACTAAAAAAGAATGCCTCAAATGACATAAGTTGGCTCGACTAAAAACTATATTTACTGTGACATTCAGCTTGATAATTTTAGTTTTTAACATTAATAGCATTGATTTGATGTCCTATCTAAATGTAATTTTCAGGATTGATTCTCACGTAAAATCTTAAAAGTTAGGAATTTGTATAATGCTAATGCACATCGTGGAAGTATCTAATCATGAGAGCATAAGTGCACAGCTCTGTAACCATTTCTATTTTGACCACAAGCATGAGAATAAAGTTTAGCAAGCATGAGAATAAAGTTAACCAACAGCGCATCACAATTCTCACCTGCAAAGCAGCTGTTGAAGCCAAAAGAGCTTCACATTCATCGAGCATAGCTTTCTCTTGCGCGGCTAAAACAGCAAGCTCGGAAACCAAACCATTCACTCCCTCCACCTGCATCGCACAAGTTAAAAACAAAAGTCAAGCAGCAGATGTGCAATTAGTTATTAGCAACTACAATCGACAGCTTGTCTAAATCTCGAGCTTTACTTCTGTAATAAGAATTCTAAAAAAGGTATATCTTGTACTCTTTATGCATTTTCACATAAAAAAGCACTAGATACCAAAAAAACATCATAAAGTAATATTTGCGCTTCACAAACTCTCGATTCTAAATTTATCCAACTGTAGAAAATGGATTCAATAGACACCAGTCTACAGATCCATCAAAACATTATGAGTTACTGAATATTCTCAAAAAAACACCAGTGAAATCTATTGGAAACAGATTTCCAGCATCATAGATTCATAGATATACCTCAAGTTAGAGTTTTTCTGAAAATGCACCTTCTTGTAAAAGACTTTTAACTTAGTTTAGTTATAGTCGACATAACAACTAAAGATCTAACAACATATGCATTGTTTAAATGCCACATGGACGACACACTAGATGAAGTAGCAACAAAAAATAGAAGCGATGAAAGTTAATTCTAAACCAAAACAGAATAATTGTATCATGGAAAAAAATGAGGTACTCATAATGACAAAACAAAAAATTAGCTCATAAGAGAATAGAGCAAACAGAATTCACTAACATGCTCTATACTTAATTGCAAAATGTCAGATAAAAATAAAGAGAGAGAAGATATGTTCTAACCTTTGAGAGTAAAGAACATATGGATGATCCCATTGTCTGCATGACGTCAACTGCTGAGCAAATGACATCCTTCAAAGAGTCTGTATCTGCCTGAAAAAATGTACAACTGAAATAAGATGCGAAAATTTTGCCTCTTCAGAAAGTTCCAGTGCTCTCTTTATACCGAAATATACCATTGCCCCTTCCGTTACAGGAAGACGAAGAGTGGTTGCCTCCAAATCTTCCACAGCCCCAGATAAAGAGGTTAAATGATCCCTTTCAAGTAAAGCCCAATCATCTAGGTAGGCCATCTGAATCAATCATTAAAGCAATTGAATCAGCATAACTATGACCTGAGACAACAAATGACGAATGGTAAAGTTTAATCAAAATAATCATTGTTGGTAGACTAGATACGAGAAATATCCTTAGTACAGAAATCTTCTTATGTACAGATTTCTTTTCTATAATTTGAACAGCATTCAGAACATTGTTAGCAATTTCATCCTGTAATTTGGACAGCTAAGGTTAAGCAACTTTCATGATCCTGGATGTACAACCAGTTTAGGGCCTGGCTCAACTAAAAAGTCAATTTTATTGAATATTGGTATTTTGTTTACACTCCGCAAGCTTTAGGCGGTGACCACAAATCTGCTTCATGACACTTATTTCTTTATGTTGTATAACTATGGTAGTCTAGGAGTGTGGAATGAAATACATTTGATCCAGAAGAAAGATGCAGAAAATGAAGGGTGGTGTAGCATATTTATAGAAGAGACCAACTACTGTAAAATGTTTTGGTAACTGAATTTCATCCTTCCTACAGTTGTAGAAAAGAAGAAACACATGCAACAGATCAAATCTCCCCCAAAACCCTTGGCTACTTTTAATATATTTAATTATCCTGCATATTGAAGATTAACTTCCTTAGCTTTTCGTTTAAAGAATTTAGCCCCATCTAGGCCTATATCCATAAAAGGAATCGTGAAGCCCATTCTCCATACATTCATTTATATCATTTGCTTTTGCTTGCGTTTTCTTTGCATCATTTACTAAATGCGCTTTTCACTTTCCAATGGTTGCTGTCATTTTTTCCAAAGACTTTAATTCACACAGTCAATGCATCTATAGTGACTTTACCACATAATAACCAATTAATTATCAATTGCACTTTGCACAACTGATTGATGTTACTTGAATGAATGATAATTACTTCCCAATTTCTCGCCCCATCCCCAAACTAAATAGATTTGCAGAAACAAGAGGACAAGAGACTCAAGTACATAAATGTTTAGGTGAACTAACATAATTATGTAACAAAAGAAACAATCTTAGCTGCTATCAGGATTTTTTTTAAGAAAGAATTACTTTAAACCTCTGAAGTTTGGCATATTATACTCGTCGATCCCTGACATTTTAAAAATCTATTAATATTTGTGGATATTATATAGAACATCATTCTGTAAGTCAACCATTAGTTAAAAATTAAAATACTGCAATAATACCTTAAGATTTGATATATTACACTAATCGATCATTTCATTTTGACATACAATGAACGTTACCACCACCTATCTTCTATAAAAAATGTAGATCTCCAAATTTGACATGATAAAAAATTAAATAAATAATAGAGAAAAAAACTCTAAGCTACCTTGCAAATTTTACAGTAAAAAAAAATTAATAATGATGAGTTTATATATCAGTGACATTAATAAGTTTATAAAGTAATTATCAAAAAAAAAAGTTTATAAAGTTTTAGAAAAAAATAATAAGTATGAGAACGATTATAATACAGAGAATGTAAAGTGATGAGAAAAAATTAAAAAAAAAAGTTATTTTATTTTGATAAAAAAAATAAAAAGATGAAAAAAAGGAGATATAAATAAAAAGATAGATATATCATATGGATTTATAGTTTATGTATTTTTTTATGAAATGATGCTTTAATATATTTTTTAAATAAAGGATTGATTGGTGTAATATGATAAATCTCAAGATTTACCGTTATTATTTCAACATAAAATTATCAAAAACTAACCGAGGAAGCTTTTAGTACTAACAGAAATATAATTGACGGATATTTTAATATATATTTTTTAAATGTCAGAAATCAACTAGTATAATATGTTAAACCTCACGGAAGTTTATGGTAATTACCTCAAATTTCAATTATTGACGAACTAATGAAAAACTTATATTTCATGCCAATGCACTAGTGCCAGGATAAAGAAGAGACATTACTTGATGATTTAAAATAGCACTCAGTTTAAGCTCTAGCTTCATCCGCTCGAGACTGATCCTCTTCCTAATTACTGAATCCCACAATGCTAAAGTACCATTCCAAACATTACAGAGAGTTTTCTGCACAATAAAAAATGGTTCTATGAAATTTAAATTGTTATAGAAGGAAAATTTTATTTCGGCAGTGTTAATAACCAAAGTTTTAAAGTTCAGCAATACAAAGGAGATCATTGGAAAGTTAGGATTAAATGCATAATAATAAGTGAAAAATGATTTATTCAAACCATATCAGTGGTGTGTTAATGTTTGGTTCATGGAATAGGTGCGGAATGGAATAGCTATTCCGTATAGAATGGCAATTCTTTGCTTTGGTTCATAGAATAGGTATTCCAAAGAATTGCTATTCCATGATTTTGTGGAATAAACACTCCTCTCAAAAACTAAAGAATGGTTATTCCATTCCTTATGGAATAACTATTCCATTCCATGCTATTCTATTCCATGAACCAAACATGGCCTTACTTCTGTATCAAGAATGGCGCTTCCCTTCTTTTTTTAAGTATTAACAATTGAATAGTGTATGAAAGAAGGTGATTTCTCCACATTGCATTTTATGTGTGTGTGTGTATAAAGAAGATGATAGATTAGGCCCACAGAATCATGCAAGTAACAAAAAAATCAAAAGAGACGCATGTGAAGAAGATTAGAAGGCCTACATTTTACATGGACATGCATTATATCGTACCTCTGCACTCTTTTTCTGAATGTAAAGAACAGCTTCTGCCCTGGCATTAGTAAATCGCCACTGCAAATATCTATTGTATAAAAGGCGAATCTGACGAGCATCTTCAATATAGTTTCCACCTTTTTTCCCTTTCTTAAAATCCACTATATAACTAAGAACAGAAGTAGAACTACTAGATTGGCTGGAAATACTTGATGGCCTTGTCCGAGATGGGCTGACCCCTCTAGAAGGAGGAGTGGATGGCCTTGCCCCTCTAGAAGGAGGAGTCGATGGCCTTGCATTAGCTGGACCGAAACCTCGACTAACAGAGGTTCCACTTGGCGACGGAGGGCGCAACCCAGGGCTAGGCAAGGACTGGGTTCTAACTGCCGGAATTAATAAAGACCTTCTCTCTGATAAACTTGTTTCAGCGAGCTTCTGAGATCTGGATACCTGCAGTGAATTATCATCCGTAGAACTTGTTCGAGACCCTCTCAATCCAACATCTTCTAGGCATGATAATCTTGCAGCATCACTAGCTGATTTCTGCAAGGTTTTAATGCTACCTCCAGGCACAGACAATCGTCTAAGTGAAGATAAACCAATTCCAACAGGTGTAGATACAGATTTTACAGTCTTATCAGTGTGATCCACACTTCTATTCATTGAATTGGAAGACACTCTTCCACCAATCCTACTAGGCCACCTATGCTGATCAATCAATCTAGAATGTGAACCATCCACGGGTTTTGCATTCTCTGATTGATCCTGTACATTCTTCCCTTTAAGAGGACTCCTCTTTCTCTCTGGTGTAGGCTTTCTTGAACCAGCAGGTGCTTCAGCCTGCCTATGAGCCCCATTTGAAGATGGTCGCAAGGTGCGATCAGAGGAGATGCTACTAACTGGTTTTTCCTTCTTGCCGATCGGAACAGAAATACTATCCGACTGAAAGGAAACACTAAGACTTCTCATTGTAGACGGCCATAAACTCTCTGGTAAACGGCTTCCCGTACTTAGCCTTCTAGATGGCAACTCAACAGATGAGTCCTGAACTGGTGTAGAAGGGCTTAGGGGTGAAGGTGGGGTTGATGGACGCCTCCTCTCAGCTGAATTGGGTCTCTTAGGAAGCACTTGGGATGCCGTAGGCACTGTTCTTGATTGGTTTGGTGATTGGCTACGCCTAAGAGCAGAGGGTGCTGGTGATTTGTATCTAGAACTAATTTCCCTCGTCCGAGGGCGACGGGTGGTGGCTGGGGCATTATTGTCCCTTGCAGCTGGAACCAAGGGAAGTCTTGGGGTATCCACAGCTTTATGCTTCTCTGATTCACATACATCCATCAAACAGTGTCCAAATTAGACCATATTGATGGATTTTTACACATTATTTAACCACATTTGACGGCTTAGCCTTTTACTTATTCCCACATTGAAGGGAATCAAACCAGCTGCTAAAAAAGAAGATACTTTTCCCAGCAATAATCTGCCACAAAATATAACCAAGAAAAAAGTAAGATTACAGGATGGAAAGAAGAAAGCAAAGAATAACAAATCAGCAAAAAGAAAAAGAGAACTGAAAAAAATGGAAAAAAAAAGATTACATCTTTGAAAAGACCCAGATCTGATAGATGATAAAACAGAGAATTACAACAATTAAATGCAAATGGGCAGTGAGTTGTCATCAAGAAAAACCCAAATCCAAGCAGATCAAACCATGACAGAAAGCTTAGGGAATAACAACATCAGGTTACAGATGGGGTCACATAGAGCTCTTCAAGAGTGCCACAAAGTGCATTAACAGTCATGATTAAGGTTGGTTTTTTTTAAAAGAATCAATGAAATGCTGAGTTATTCAAGGGTGACCCAGAAGAAATTGAGAAGACTGAAGACTAAACTACTGTTAAAAAAAATCAAGAGAGAGAGAGAGGGGTGTGTAGGATAAGAAAGGTTGGTTCTTTTTCTCTCACTTTATTTTTTGCTTTTCTAATTTTCCGTTTTGTCCCTCAGTCTCACGAGACCACCGTGGTCGGCTGGGCTGGCAATTGAAGTTCATTCAAAGTACACAAAACAACATAAACATACAATTGTTTCCATCTTCTGCTAGTTTTACTAACTCATAATAAAACTGCAAATTCCCATTAATGATAAAATAAAGAAGACTGTCACTAAAAACAAAAGGACAAATAAAAAAAAAGAAAGAACAGTTATTGAACATAAGCAAACAGCATCTGCAATTAATGAAAATATAGAAAGAAACAGTAAACTAAAGACCATAACAAATTCACTAAAACAGTTTCTTTCAACTGTGTCTTTCACCTGGGTTTTCTTTGTTTCGTCAACTGCTACTTCAATTTCAACAGATAAAAAGTTATTCAATAAATAAAATAAGAAGATTAGAGTTGCAAATTGGTGGTGTTAGGGAAATGGGAAAGAAACATGGAGGACCACGTGCAATCAAAGATCATTGTCCATCCCCATGAAAACTATAACAGTAAATAGTCAAAAACTTCACAAAAATTGAAAAATTAGTTGATTTTCAATATAATAGACGTAGCTGTACAGTATTTCAGAAACTAAAAATGACAAAATGAAACATTTTAAAAACCACAAAGGTTGAATTTTAACAAATTAAAGATTTTGTATTGTGTCTCTAGTTTTGAGGACACAATTCAGTGCTTATTGCTGAATAATACTATTACTATAGTACTATTTATGAAAAATCTATGTCTGTCCATTTCAGAAAATTGCAGAGAATCAGTTTTGATTAATTGAATTTAAATCTCTCTCACACACAGAAATGAATGTTAAAAAAACTAAAATAGTGCAGAGTTATAAATAAAATAAAAGGATAAATATCTAACCTTTTTTTGTTTGTTTATTTGAATCGAGAAAAACCCTAGATTAGAATCCTGATAAACAAACTGTAAGAAAAAGAAAAGGATGCAAACTTTGAATCGGAGAAAGAAAAGATTATATATTTGAGATTTCCTTTGACAAAAAAAGAAAAAAAGAAAGGTGGTGGACGCTGCCGGGAAAAGGGTCGTCGGACAGAGAGACAACGGTGGAGATCGGAGAAAAGAATTTTCTCGGAAAGAGAGAGAAATTAAGAGAATTTTTTAATTTTGGTTTTGAATAAAAACTTATTTTTAAGGGAACGGTTTTTCAGTTGAAGAGGGAGAGAGATGGACGTTATTTTCGCGCCACCTACTTCTCTCTCTTTCTTCCATTTGCTTTTTTACTGTTATAGCCTTATAGCCTTTTTTTGACATAGTATAGGATCTTTGTTTAATGGTTTAATTTCTTGGCCAAATGTTGCAAAAAGGTCAGATCTTTCACAAAAGTTCCACAAAAGTCCTGACCTTTCAATTTCGTCAATTTTGGCCAAAAATCGATTATTTTGTTTCAATTGTGTCCCAGGTTCAATTGGCACGCGATTTGGTCTACCTGGCGCCTACGTGTCATCCTGGCTGAAGACACATCATGTTATTCGATTTGCCATGTCATATGTGAACCGAACCGCCACTCAGATCCAACTCTTAGATTTCGATTCGATTTAACTTATTTTTTCAACCCATTTCACAAACAAAACTCTGCGTTTTGTTAAGACTATCATCTTCTTTATCTCAACCCCTCCATTCACAACCCAAAAAGGCCTTGATTTTTTCTCATTGAAGATGTCACAGACTGAAATGTCTCAAACAGCTACGTCTTCTGGTACATCCTCTCAAACGACAATGTCTCAAACGATTAAGATGGCGGAAACACAAATGAATGTTCGTCAAGAGTGGATTAATCTTCCTCCAACAACTGTGCCTGGAAGATGCAGCCATGGACGTTTGTATTGTTACACGTCGTGGACAAAATCAAATCCTGGCAGGAGATTCTGGAGATGTCCCGCATCTAAGGTTAGTAAATCGATTTAGTTTTTTTTACATTGAAATTAGGGTTTGTGACATTCTTTATCACACACTACTAGAAAACAGTCGATTTGCGACGGATTTTAGCGACGGATTTGAAATCCGTCGCTAAAATCAAAATTTGCGACGGATTTAGCGACGGATTCAAAATCCGTCGCTAAATCTTAAAGAAAATTGGCGGGATGAATCCCGCCAATTTGTTTTTCACTTTTAGCGACGGATTTTGTAATCCGTCGCTAAAAGTAATACATTTAGCGACGGAATACCATATCCGTCGCTAAATGCTAACTTTTAGCGACGGATTACTAAATCCGTCGCTAAAAGTATTATTTTTATTAAAAAAATTATAATTAAAAAATATATTTATTAAAAAATATATTTATTAATAAAATTATAATTAAAAAATATATTTATTAAAATAAATATTTATTAATAAAAACAATATTAATTAATAAAATAATTATTTATAACAAAATTATTATATTAGAATGTGGGAGTAAAGTGTAATAGTAATAACTTGTTGTTTTTATTTAAAATAATTATTAAAAAATAATTTATTTTATTTAAAAATAATTAGTATGAAAAAATAATTATTTTATATAATATGGGAGTAAATTGCGGGAGTATCTTTTTGTTATATTTAAATATAATATACATAGATATAAAACAAGAATCTGATCTGGATAGGTTGGAGTCACGCGCGAGGGAACTACAAAGTTAAAGAGGAATGGATGAGAGTAATGTGAAGGATGGGTGACCTACTGGGAAGTTGGAAAATTTGCGATATTTGCGGGTCAGTGCGGGTGTGTGTTGTATAGCCAGTGGGTGTGTGACGGTGGTTGACCGTTTAAATAATATTTCATTTTACGATTTTAATTAAAAAATAATTTTTTTTTATTTTTAAAAATTTGCGACGGATTTAAATCCGTCGCAAAATCCGTCGCAAATTTTTTTAAATCCGTCGCAAAAAAAAAAGTATTCGGTCGCTGCAAAATTGGCGACCAGATATCTAGCGACGGACGTTGTCCGTCGCTAATCCGTCGCTAAACTCGTTTAGCGACGGAATTTAGCCATTTAGCGACGGAAAAATCCGTCGCTAAATGGCTGTTTTTTAGTAGTGACATATACATTCCATCCTCTCTTCATTGCTCCTTACCCAAGTTATATTGTGGCCGTTAATAATAGCCCACTGTTGTACCCCCTCTTTCAATTGCACACGACTCACAAACAACGTCCCTAATTTAAACTGAAATCCTTCTACTATATTCCTAGAATTAAACCATACTTCTCCTGTCTTCTTCTTTCTTCCAAGAGTCATGTCATCATCGCTTTCACCAGGCGTGAGAAGACCTTGATCACTGTCTGAGTATTCACTATTCTCCCCATCGACATCAGAAACTTCAATTTCAGCTACATTTAGACCCCTAAAAGTGTCAAACTATGCTACCCTAAAACTCTTTTTATTAATTCTGCCCTCCACATATTCCTCATCAGAATCATCCCCTCCTGCATCACTGCCATCGGTGTCGACATGGTCCATGTCATAATGGATACGTACATCAACATGTTGTGGCATTTCACCCTCGTCATCCATTTCTGCAATATAAGAAATAGCAAACAAAAATGAGTAAATGACAGTAAACAATAGGGATTAGAGAATATCAGTTTTACTTTCATTCAATAGAATAAAAATATAAAAAAATTAAATCGCACAGCTACATGAAAAATTGAATAGAAGACATCTATAGGAAATTTTATGATTAAGAATTCATAGTTCAAGCTATTTAAGTTCAAAAGCTTTGGCAAATAGAGATTAGAGAATGACTACGCTACAATAGAGAAGAGCAGCTCTTACTCTAACAAAATTTGCACATGCCCATATTTGAACACTTCATAGTTATAAGCAGTAGATACTTCAACACTTCATAGTTTAATAACACAAGTTATAATCTACAAATAGCTCGCACTCATATCATCCATTTTTTACATTATCACTTAGGACATTCCACATACAAATTAACACTAATTTTAGCAAAACATAAGTGGTTTAGGTCTAATTTCATAAAACCCTAATTTCAGAAAACCTTAAATGCAGAACACCCAAATTTCAAAAAATCCCAATTGCAGTAAACCCTAATTGTTGTAACAAAATTGTTTTTTAATCAAATAACATATTTAAACCTAAAACTTACCTCGAATGCGCCAGTTTCGTCAATAAAAAATTGCTCCAGTCTCAGCTTTGTCGTTGCTTCGTCGATTGCGGCAGACAGAAAACGGTGTGAAAGATTATTTTAGGTTAAACTTCTCTTCTATGTCGGGGCTGAGGGAGAAATGTGAATAGGGTCAGGATATAATATTTTGGATAGAGTCTTAACAAAACGCAGAGTTTTGTTTGTGAAATGGGTTGAAAAAATAAGTTAAATCGAATCGAAATCTAAGAGTTGGATCTGAGTGGCGGTTCGGTTCACATATGACATGGCAAATCGAATAACGTGATGTGTCTTCAGCCAGGATGACACGTAGGCGCCAGGTAGACCAAATCGCGTGCCAATTGAACCTGGGACACAATTGAAACAAAATAATCGATTTTTGGCCAAAATTGACGAAATTGAAAGGTCAGGACTTTTGTGGAACTTTTGTGAAAGGTCTGGCCTTTTTGCAACATTTGGCCTAATTTCTTTTTTGGGCTTTTTATGCCAAATACGACATTTGGCAGATTCTTTACATTCATACAGCCCATCTCATTTCTTTATTTTCCCCACCATCTTATTTTATAAATATAACCTAATATCTTAATATTATATCTTTTATACGATTTCCCTTTCTGCTCTCAAATTAATAGTTATGTTTTCCATATTTTTCCATCCTCTGCTCTGTATTTTCTTTTATGGTCGCCGCCCTTCATTAAGTCTCAATATCGCCTTCATCCTCGCTGCGCCGCCGCCTTTCTTCTGTTTCCGTATTTTTTTCCAGATCTGAATCGGAGTTTATTGTCGGAAGGAAGAATAGATATTAGAAGTTTTTAACGATTTTAAAAAGTTTCTTAAAGGCATATGATCGGATTTCGAGACAAAAAGATTCATCGTTCTTCTTCTTGTTCTTTTTCATTTTCAGATGTAGAAATTTTGTTGTTAACTGTTTTTAAGTAACAGTGATTTTTTTTACCATTAAACATGTGTAAAGATTATCTTTAAGGAATGTAATACGTATATAAAATAATTTTATGAATATATGGATGAAAATTTGTTATTTCTGCAGTTTTACTGTGTTTGGTTGTATTTCTGTGTTTTTTTATTCTGCAGCACGATTTGTTGATGATGGTTGATTGATGAATTATTGTAATGTTTCAGTGTTGTTGATTTTATGTTGATATTTACTGATTTTAACATTGACAAATAAGATAACAACGTTTGTGAAATAAACTAAAAAAATAAAAAATTAAATGAGACTAAATAATGATATGTTAGCATTGAGAAATAAGACAAATAAAGATGTTGAATTATTGTAATGTTACAGTGTTGATATTGTGTTGATTTTCGGTTGATATTTTGTTGATTTTAGCATTGGTGAAAAAGACAATAATGATGATGAATTATTATAATGTTACAATGTTGTTCTTGTGTTGATATTTAGTTGATTTTAACATTAACAAAAAAATGTCAACGTTATAATAATTTAGCAATCAATCAAAAATTAAGGTATCATTTTTTCTGTTTCAATTTAATTTTTATATTTTTTAGTTTATTTCTTGTACAATTTTTTTTTTTGCCAATATTAAAATCAACCAGATATCAACACAAAATCAACATAATACCAACATAAAATCAACACTATAATGTTATAATAATTCAACATCATTATTTACATTTTTCACCAATGCTAAAATCAACACTGTAATATTATAATAATTATATATATTTTTCAATTTAATTTATATTTTTTTAGTTTATTGCACAGACAATATTATCTTATTTGTCAATGTTAAAATTAAGAAAAAATTCAATTGATTATCAACACAATATCAATATATAATCAATATAAAATCAACAATATCGTAACATTACAATAATTCAGCAATCAACCATCATTAACAAATCGTACTGCAGAATACAAAAAATGCAGAAATACAATCAAACACAGGAAAAAAATGCAAAAAATAACTGAATTTTATTCCATAAAATCACAAAATTATTTTATATAACATGAAAAGACAATCTTTATACATGTTTGATGATGGAGAATTACTGTTATATAAAAACAGTAAACAAAAAAAGGAAATATAGATCTAAAAAAAAATTATTAATTTTAGATCTGAAATCAAAATAGAAAAATAATAATAAGAAGCAACGCAAGAATAATAACAAAAAGTCATTTTACAATATCAAAAATAATGTTTTTCTTTATCGGAATCCTATGCAGATCTTCAGCTCCAACGATGGCAAAAAGAAAAACAATACTGACGAAATTTGTAGCAATTTTGAACGGCGACGTTGAGAAAGATGAATGAAGACGATAGATATGAAAGAATTGGAGGAGTTTATGAGATCTGAGGGAGATTAGAAAAATGAGCTGAGAGAGATGAGAGAAATGATGGTGATGAAAGAGAAAATAATTTTGTTTATGAGGATTGGTTTGAGAGGAAGATTATATATATGTCCGTATAAAAGTTATAATTTATAGCGTGTATGGTAGTTTTGATAATGGAAATATGTGTCTGTGTAAAAGTAATAATATCATAAATGTTGGTTGTTTATAAAAAAAAACCCTTTCTTTTTCCTTTATAAACACAAGTTATACAACCCTTTATATAAATCACTCAATAAAAGAAAAAAGATCAATATATATAAAAAATACTTATAATAGAAGAAAATCGTCAAGAGCTGCCAATTAATAAAAGAAAAAAAATTGTAAGAATTTGCAAAATTAAAAATGAAATCAAATCGTTTAATTTTTAAATAGGAGCTATCTATGAATTATGACAATATGTGAGAGGCCTCATAATAATTTGCCCTAAAAAAGTTATATTAGATGTACTAAACAAATTCAACTTATGAGACGGTATTTTTGAAATATTTTATATTCAGATTAATCTCACCTCAAATTTGATAAGTCTCTTATGGGATATAAAATTATAAATGCAAATTTTAAACGATTGTATATGTGAATATGTTTGAACCGGCAACCTCTCTTAAGGTAGAAAAATGTTTTACCAGCTCAGTTGCACAGTAAAAATCCAATATTTTTTAAAAACTCTTGATATTTATTTATATGTTGAATTTAAGTTGTAAATTTTTATTTTTATTTTAAATTTGAATTTTATTAGATTTAAAAATATAATATTTGATTTTTGAAAAAAAATAACAACAAAGATTTTATTATTAATATTCAATTTTTAAAAAATAATTTTTATTTTTATTTTTATCACTTGACTAAATAATACTCCTTTTGTACCACTTTAATTGTTAAGATCTTCCTACATAATACTACATTTAAGAGAACTAATAAAACAATATCTAATTTTACTTCTATATCTTTCTATCACATTAAATACTTCACAGTAATATAAAAAAAAAAGAAATAATCTAGCTTAAATTTTATATAAGCGGGATTAGTAAATTACTATGGAATGTCTAAATAAAGGTTGCTAATTAACATGGAACAGAGAAGAGAAGGTATATAAAATTAATTATTTTTTATTCTAATTTTTGCTCCACTTTCAACCAAATATTAAATCTTAATAGATTTTTTTTTTTCCCAAAGTTAGAATATATTAATGAAAATGTAAATACAAACAATGAAAGTCATATCACAAGAATCTCAATATGTTCTTTCAAATTTGAACAACCAACTACTAAACAACAATCCAAGATAAGCAAAAAATAATCGAAAATAAAGATAAATCTATGACATGAATCCCGATAAATTTAACACAACAAAGAACTATGTTCCCGTTGGACGGGGTACTTAGATCATCCTTTTTCCGATTTGACAAGAAATCCGCTCTATCCGACGAAACTTAGCATTTTTGATTCATCTTCAAGAATATTCTAAAGAGATAGATTTAAAAACCTCCTCAATGTTTAGATTTACAAGAACTTAGATCCAAAGTTCGAACAAACACTAAATAGTCTTGAACGATCTACAACATCGGATCAAAGAGATAAGAAAACAAACCATAACAAATTTATTTCATAAGATAAAATTTCAAACCATAAAAAACATCTTAAAAAAAGTCTTATTCAATCAATAAAGAGTAGATCTATACTAAATAAAACTATGGGCGGAGAGAAGATGATTTTCCGGTGACCGGAAAAATCATCTTCTCCCACCCTCACCAAGTACAAGGTGAAGAAGATGAACTTTGTTTAGAGAGAAGGGAGAGCAAATTTTGTTGAGAGAGAAAGTATGAGACTTGATAATAGATTTCAATCATACGGAAGCTAGTTCTTTTGATTTTTGTTTTACTTAAACTAGAAATGTAAATAATAATATGTTTACTAAATCCTTTTCCCAGCACCAACTTGTAACGTATTATATAACTCAAAAATAATATGTTTACCACTAATATATACAATTAACTTGCAATGCACTTTATATCTCCATTTCCAATCTTGGCACTGGTATATAAATATCTGCAGAATTGTTGACCTTTATCATATTTCATTATTTTGAAATTAGAGCTATTTCTAAAATAATTTCTTACATTAGCTCCTAGACAACAAAAGAAAATAAACTATCAACAAAAGACCAACCAATCAATTGAACAAAAATTCAAACTCTCATAAAAACTAGACTTTCTTTTTTTTTGATAATTTGGGGAGGGGGGAGCGCTTGTGGGAGGAATCGAACCCACGACCTAGCAGTTTGCTGCTTAGCGCTTATACCATTTGAGCTATAGCTCATTGGTAAAACTAGACTTTCTTAATTTTAAAAAAATTGGCACTTTCTTAATATAAAGCAATTTCAATTTCTTTTACAACTTTTACTTAGAAATATTATTTTTTAGATTTCATTTTATTCTTAAAAAGAGTAAGAACCGTGAGAATTTTTTTAATCCTTTTGAAATCCTTACAATCAATTGAGTTATAGTTAAAATCACATAATTGAGTCTTAACTTCTTGAACGTCCAAATCCGTCAAAAGTCGAGGCTTTTTTTTTTTTAAAAAAAATAACGGAAATAATCTTTAGGCACGTCTAGTGGTCCGCGTGCAACAACATAGTCATAAGTTAAGGAACGAATTGAAAATTCAACCATCCCTCACGATCATAATTAAATTCTTGAAGCACAAATAAAAATAAATTTTCTCCAATACGACCTATACTGGAAAATCGTGTAATTTTATGAAAATTTATTATGATGCTTTAGATAATATTTTTAAACATATCAAAAAATTTAAAGCGGAACTAAAGTGAGGTAGCGGAGAACCGTACTCATATATGCAACCGTTTAAAATTTGGAGACAGAGCTCTCCCTCCCGCAAGAGACCTACTCGAAAAGTATTAGTCAGAATATGAAAGGCCTAAAAATTTCGTTTTATAATTGAGACCCATTCAGAACACCTCGTAATATTTACAAAAAAAAAAAAAGATTACATAATGAGTCCTTGAAGATATGGCTTAAAAGAGAAGAGGTCGATCATTGTTTCAACACAAAATCCTAATAGTGACATTGATAAAACAAGTCTTACTTGTATTTGAATATTAATTGTAATTTTTATAGTTTTTTCAATTGAGGAGAAAAATATTTTACTCTCTCTTCTAATAGAATTGTCCATTTTTTCATTTTGTTGTTCCAATTTTTTTATCCATTTCTAATAAATAACAAACTTTAAAATTACTTTTTATACATTATCTTTATTCAAAATATACTAATAAGCCAGTATTAACTGCCATCTATTGAATGTACAGGTTTAAGAATTAGTGGCTGTATTAAATAAGAGTATAGTAAAAAAAACAGAGAAAATTGTAAAAATAAATAGCACTAAATGTCATTTTTAAACCGTATGATAATGACAAAGTGAACAACTCTATTGGGACAGAAGAAATAATTTTAATGACGGCAATAAATCCGGATAATAGAAACTGTGAATACCCAAACTTTCGCTATATTTCACTGGTTACCGAATTTTTATTTTTATTTTCTATTTTGGTTAATAAATTTTAATTTGTTTTCAATTTGGTTACCAAACTTTTTAATTGTTAACAAATTTTGATTTTTTTCAATTTATATACCAAATTATTTTATTTTTCATTTTGGTTACAAAATTCAGTTGCCACATCATCTTTTTTGGCCTAAAAACCTCAGTTGAAATATTTTAAAGTTTAGTAATTAAAATAAAAATTCAAATTCGATAATTAAAATAAAGTATAACGATAGTTTAGATACCTACAGTGTCTATTATTCTATAAATGGAGTGTAATCTCCATTTTAATTGCATGTGGATATAGTAAGCATATTTTGTGGCTTGTAACTCCATCCATAAATAATTAAGTAGTTTTATGTGGAATAAGTGTTGGACAGCAAACTGTTAAGGTTGTGGGTTCAATTTTACTTACAAACGCTCCCCCTCCTCATTTATCAAAAAAAAAAAGTTTTATGTGGCGTATAACTTCCATTATTAAATGCTTATAAATGGCTTGAATATTATTATATTCATAACTTATATTAATATATAAAGATAAGAAAAAGACTGAAGCCACAGACTTAACAAAATAAGAGTTAGAAATTACGTTGAAAAAAACTGAAAAAATAGAAAGATATTCAAAAATAAAAAATAAATAGTTTTCTAAAAATTTGGCCAAATTATGATTTATTTATCATTTTATTAGTATTAGATTACAAATATTTATATTGTATTATTAAATTCTACAAATTTAAAAAGAATAGGTATGTTGGCCAATCTTTCTATATTTTTCTCTTTTATTAGTTCATGAAGTTTTATAAACGGATCTTAATTATTAAATGACACTTTTAAACTTCCAACGTTCATATTAATTTCCACTTGAATAGTGTAGGTCGCTTGCGGGAGGCAGATTCTGACCTCAAATTTTAAACGACTGCATACATGAGTGCGGTTCGAACCTGTGGCCTCACTTAAATCAAGAGAGCGCCTTAACAATTCACCTGCATTTCGGGGGTTGTTTTCTCCAATATCCATCGTTGTCTCTTTCTCTCTGACGATCCTTTTATCGGCAGCGCCACTACCTTTCTTCTTCTTTTTTGTCAAAGGAAATTTCAAAGATAATTTTTTTTCTAATTCAAAATTTGCATCTATATGTTTCTCTTACAGTTTGTTTATCATTCTAATTTAGGGTTTTTTTTTATTCAAAAAAAATGGTAATTCCAAAAAAAAATTATTCTCTTTTTTGATAGGATGAATTAATTTGCTATACCAGTGGCGGAGCGGCTGCAAGAAAAGTGATTCATTCTATTGTAGTAGTGGATTTTTTTTTTTAAAATATCAACAAATTGCATATATTGTTGGTTAAGAAAAACATGAATTTCAATAGATTGGAGCGGTTGGAACTACTAGAGCTGTAGAAACATCTAATCAGTAAATATAGAGAATTTAATTTTAGAAATTTTCTTAAATTTAAATTTAGGAATTGTTTTTTTGAATTCCAAAATGTTGGAAACGTAGGAGAAATTTCATCCTTATGCATGACCATTGTCCTAGTAAATTGTGGTCCTGGTCATTGATTTGTACTTGCTATCGACAAATTGGCATAAAGAATAAAGATATGGAAGAAATTCAGAAATTTAAAGTATCTCCAATCTAACAACATTTATGACATTATTTATATATTTACTAAAGTATCACTTTAAAATTAATTGTAATTAAATTTAAGGGTTAATGTCAAATGAATAACATTTCCAAACTTTTCATTCTATAGTCTCATATGCATTTTATGCTATTTTATTTGGTTAAAATGACATTGTTTTTGATCGTACTGATGACCAAATGACGTTATTTTGGACATTTATGCTATATATGCCAAATACTGAAAAGTTTTGCTATTAGTTGAGACGTTTTATAATTTGTGTTTAAATCGAAAAAAAATGCTAAAACTTGTGTTATATGGTGACATTAACTGTAAATCTAATCAATCAAAATTCATGCTATTATTATGTGAAAAATAATAAATTAGTTGTATAATATAATTAAATTTAATCAAATGAATTAAATATAATAGTGCTAAAAAGATAATAATAATACCGCATAAATAAAATTATATTTAATTATTTAAAATGAGTAAGTTTCTCTATAATTAGAATAAAATCATTTGTTATGGCTATATAAAAAATATAGCCGCTCACTTGAAAAAATACTCTCAAATTCTAGTAAGTTTTTTCATCTTATTCATTTTGAAAGTGATCTTGGCTATTCTTGACAAAACCTTAGGGGCATAAATGACTTTTTTCCCTTTCATAATTTTATTGTTTTTAGTTTTGAAAAAAGTTTATTTTGTGACCAATTTTGGTCTACATCTAGAATTTTATCAACTCTATTTTTTTAGTTGGATTAGATGTAATCTAATTACAAAATGGTTTATTTTTAATTCTGGTAGATGTTGAGTTTTGTTTTTAAAGCAAATTTGATCTCTACAATAATCAAAATCGTCATCTTACGATGGATTCCACCAAATATAGGTGTATCTTGTATTTATTTTGATGACATTAATGCTAAAGAGAATAAATATAACACAAAAACGAAGATTAAACGTGAACGGATAGTTGTAGCAGTCATAGGACCAGAAATAGTATATTTTGACAATAAAGAATAATCTAATTCCTTTTTATTAAAAGGTTATAATGGATATATTCAACAAGATTTTTTTTGTTTTGTGTTAATATTAGTTTAATAGCATAAGGCTATTTTAGATCAATGAAGAGCGATATATATGAAAGTTTTCATCATATTAATACAAAAACTTATATTGTAGCTTACACTTGCAGAATAAAATTTACAGTACAGAGTCTTGTAATTTGTCGAAATAGATGAGGTATGACCTTCTAAATATCAAAATCTATGTATTGACTGATTTTGAATTATTAAATGTTTTTTTATTTTTCAAAAAAATAAATTATTATACTTGTAGAATCAATTAAAACCTCAGACAATGTGATGTTTTAGATTATTAAGTCCTTATAATTTCACTTGTGTTATCATCTAAACTATAAAAAAGAAGACGAAGGTAATATTTTGTTAATTTATATGATGTTGCATATGTTAAGCACAAAATTAGTTAAAGTAGTTATTTCCAATTCTTACTACTACTATAAAAAGGAAGAATTTTCTACCAACATGTTAAATAGACTCCCCACTCAAAACCACTCTTTTCCGATGCAATCTTTTGAGCTTGTTGATTAAAAGAAACCATCCAATAAACTATAGTTTAAATGACATATTTATTAGACAATGTTTTGTTAAAATTATGATTTTTTTTGTTATTAAAAACACAAAACGCTTATTGAACAATTGAGCTTACGATCTAGACAACTATTGTTGATTATTTATGTTGTGATGTAGAAATTTTATTAAAATTGAACTTTTTAATCTACGCCATTCGTTTTGTAATAAATGGTGTAGATTTGTTGAATATGACCCGTCAAATTCATTAGAACTTGAGTGTATCCCTTCTTATACTATTTGAGCTATAATATATTGGTATCAAAATTGTTAAACTGAATCATCCTATAAACACCAAAATATCTTCATTTTCAAATGATAAAAAAAGTCCCACTATATTAAATAAAGACAAAAATGGTATTTTTTCATGTATTAAATTTTATTTTAAGAATTTAAAAATACCCGTATTTATCTAAACTGTTTATCAATTTGGGACTGGAGGAACACTACATTTATTAAATTGGGAATTTGATTGCATGGATAATTATCCCTAAAGGCAATTTAATATTGAAACAAACTAAATTTATATTGTTTATAGCCATAAATTAATTCATAGAATTCTACAGACCATCCGCCGACCATTTAGGTAATTTACTTCAAAAACATTTTTCTATGTTTTAACTTTGAATTTTCTATTACATTATAAAATTCTACTTCTCTTTATAGGGTTTGGACCAATAGAAAGTATAAATAATTAGAGAAATCATATGAAATGTATAGAATTTCAGAAACACAAATTAAAATGTCAACTACATTTACTTGTTCAAAGGATAGTGATTTGCACACATATATATTCATAGTTCAAAATTATTTACTCAATTTGTTTAATATTATTACATGCAAGATTGTTATATCGCCCTTTGAGTACTTCTTATCCTAATAATATAAAATTTGTCAAAAACCAAAGGCTGCTTATTCCTTTGCTGCTTGGGAAACTAGAATTTTCTAAGGATATTGTAAGAGTTTCAAAACCTTTTTATAATGTTCATTACGTTTAGCTCAGACTTATGCTATTAAAAGTTAACACATTCTTAATAATTTACAAAATTAATTATTTTCAGAAATATGATGCTGACTTTAACAAATTAGTTATTTATAATAAATTTTTTTATATTAAGAAAATTTTATAATTAATTAGCTTATTTAGAAGTTTTCTATTTAATATGGACTAATTTATACATAAAATAAGATAATCATTTTATAAAGTAATATATTATTGATATAAAAATTTGTTTACTGTTAGATTATTGACAAATTATCATAATCATGATTAAATTATTTAAATTTTATAAAAAAAACTAATTTTCTTCTAAAAGTCAACCATAAACTAATTATTATGATCTAATCTTGATTTAAGTAATTTACTTCTCGAATTCAAAATAAAAGTAATCTACTCAACTTTGAAAGAAAGTTGTTATTTATAATAGCATTGCATTTTACAATGTCTTAACAATATATATTATGTTATTGTTAGAAATATTACATATAATATAATAGCAGACAATTACTAATAAACTCTCAATAATTCAAAATGGAGCCAATTTTATTAGAAATTCAAATTTAGTTCATATAAAAGATAGGTCAAGTTTAGGTCCACGGTCATGATGTATAATGATTTCTTCAACATCAGATGGTTTCTAATGATTGGAAGTTAAAAGTGTGGAAATTTGCATCTAAAAGTTGTGGTCAAACCCAATTTCATAGATAGGCATGAGGAGTAGATCTGCTCCTCGCCTGAGTTTTAGTTGAGGAGCAGCAGCTCCGAACTCCTCCATGAGAAGTGGAGCAACAATTCCTCTTTTCAGATGAGGAGGACCTGAAATCCGAAAAAAATAAAAAATAAAATACTTTTTATAAAAAATTTATTGGACTTTGCTAGCGGATTCGTAAATCGAAGGAGTATAAGGGTGGATTGGAAGTTTTTTAAATAAAAAATTTAAAACAAATTTTTAGGATTTATTTGAATATTTTTTAAGTTAAAAGATTTGTTTGTATTTTTTAAAATAGAAAAAAATATAATATAACTCTTCTATTTAATTATTTTTAAATATTCGCATCCTTTTAATTAATTAAATTGTAAAAAAGTTAAATTTTGGGGTACAGTTCAAAATGAAAAATCGAAAATAAAGTACAAATGAACTTTTTTTCTAGGTGAGGGTAAAAATAAAAAAATATTATAAGGGTCTTTATTAAATAACTAAACCTCTATATAAATATGTTTATTAAAAAGGTAGCGAAGATAATTGGATGAAAAAAGTATAAATAAATTTTAAGATCAGATATTTTCAAAATAGTTCCACATATTATTTCTATATCTAAAAATCATTAATGAATAGAAAACTAGTTTTGATAAAGTTAATTTTTTTTTAATTTCTGTATTTATTCATATGGCCTATTCTTTTTTTTTTTTTTAGAACGAAGGGGTGTGTTATTTCTTTATCCTTAGTGATATGATATTCCTGATCTTCTTTTTTGCTATACAATACAATGCTAAACCTCACTATTATTTTAATCAAATATATTCAGAGAAATAAGTCTTTGTTTATAAGGTTAAACCTATTTTATAGTCTCTAAATTATACTATTTGATTCATCAGACTCCTCAATTTCTATTTAGCTTTTTAAGTTCTTAAATTTTTATTTTTTGGTTCATCAGGTCCTTCAACTTATATTTAACTTCATCAGATCCCTAAACTTTTGTTTTTTGATTAAGTCCTTAAACGGAAATCCATTTAACGACTTAATGAAGCAAAAAAAACGTAAGTTTATGCACCCAATGAACCACAAAATAAAAATTTAGGAACGTGAGGAAGTCAAATAAAAGTTGAAAGATCTGATGAACAAAAAAAAAACGAAAATTTAGAGATATGAGGAAGTTAAATAGGAGTTGAGAATCCCGATGAACCAAAAACTATATAATTTTAACCCTAAATTAGGTTTAGCCTTTTTACAATGTAATAAAATAAATTAAAATTATAATCTATATTCTTTTCATTTTATTCTTCTAGTATTTCTTTTGTCTCATATTGTTGTAATATTTGATGCACACAGGGGTCCTATGGATTTGTTTATGGGAAAAGTTAAAAACTACCTAATTTTATTAAAATAATCTCAAAAATATTTATATTTTTTTATTTACGGATAATACTTACAAAACAAAATAAATTGTACCTAGCACTTGATTTAATAAAAATATTAAACCTAACACTTAAAATTTTATTTCTCTATTTTTTTATATTTCAATCTATATTTAAACCCTAAATCCTAAACCATACTAAACCCTAAACCCTAAATCATGCTAACCCTAAACTCTACACCCTAATCATGCTAACCCTAAACCCTAAATTTTAAATTATGTTAAACTCTAAATTTTAAACCTTAAACCGTGCTAATTCCTAAATTTTAAACTCTACCAGGCTAAATTCTAAATCCTAACCTTAAATTTTAAATCATAAACCATGCTAATTCCTAAATTCTAAACCCTATCATACTAAATCATGCTAACTCATAAATCCTAAATCCTAACTCTAAATTCTTAAATTCTAAACCCTAAAATCTTAAACTCTAAATCCTAAATCTTAAAAAAGTGTGGGTAAATGTTGGATGAAATAAAAAAAATATGATGAAATGTTGGATGGAATAAAAAAAGAGGGGTCAAATGTTAGATGGGATAAAAAGGTAGGATCAAGTGTTAGATAAAAGAAAAAGGTAGAATCAAGTGCTAGCTGAAATAAAAAGATGAGATCAAGTGTTGAGATAAAAAAAAGATGCTCAAGTATTTTTGGAATTATTTTTAATAATCAAGTGCTGACTCTAATTTCCTCTTTGTTTATCTTTCAATAGAAAGTGTGAAGAAGAAGTTTACAGAGCAAATTACTCTAAGGCCTCTCACGTTTGTCATAATTTACGGTTGGGTATCCCTTATTTGAAAATTAAACGATTTGGTACCTCAGTTTTGATCTTGTAAACTATAAGACCCTTCTGTTAAATATAAGTACCAAATCGTTAACGGAATGAAACGTGAGGTTCTAAATCGTTTGAAAATGAGGTACCAAATCGTTGAAATAATTAAAAGTGAGGTACCAAATCGTTTACATAATTAAAACTGAAGTACCAAATCGTTTGAAAGTTAATATCCAATTTTTAACGGAACTAACAGAAGGACCTTATAGTTTAAAAAATCAAAACTGAGGTATTAAATCATTTAATTTTTAAATAAAGGGTATTAAATTATGAATTATGATAAATATGAGGGGTCTTAGAGTAATTTGCTCTTAAAAGAACAACAGTCATAGTTGATTTACTATATATTTTTATATGATTCATCCGGATAGGAAATTTAAAAATTATAACTTATAAAAGTAGATACTATCCTCTCTTAAAAATAATTTTCATATTAAAAGAATAATTCTTATTTTGTCCATTGGTACATACTTAAAATCCATTGATTACAATTTCTAAACACTACTTGCCCATCTCAATTTTTTTTTGTTATCATTTCGTTTCTAGTTTCCGTTATACATTTTTCACTTAAGCAATTTAAATATTTTTAATCCAGCTAACAATAGTATATAATTTTTTTATTAATTTTAACATTAAAATTAATTGTATATTAGTAATTTTGTATAAAATTAGATAATAGATTGATATTTAAATACATTAATTCTCCATATGCTTAAGTTATATTATAAAATTACAAGATATCAAATTGAAGTTAATAATAAAATTAAAAATATTTTAGAAAAAGTTGTAAAAATGGCCAAAAGCCCAATGGTCCCCAAAATGATGAACAATCATGTGGGGCATAATGATTGTGGTCAAGCCCATGCACCTATCCTGCCCCTACATTTACTTCTTTATTTTTTTTCTTTCTTAATTATTGTCGCTTTGTTTTTTACTTGAAAAGATATCAAGTTTCCATTTTTTTTTTGGCTTTTTTGTGAAATACAATTTGATTGAAAAAAACAGAACATGGCAGTGCTCTTGTTTTTTTGCTACCAAGGTTTGAGACATAACATGGTAATACTCAAAACCTTTTCTTTAAATCCTAAAATTGTTCAGAAGAAGAATAGTCTAAGTTTACAATAATAAATAATTATAAAATCACACCGATTCTTATTTTGTCTTGAAGGTTTGCATTAGATACCATATCAACTTAGCAAAATGATGGTAGGAATCAGAAAAATTAGAAGTTCTAAAATAATAGATTTTTTTTATCTCATTTTTTAAAAAATACTTTATTTTAGGTATTTTATTTGTATTTTGAATAACACTTTTTATTGATTTTTTCTTTTATTAACTACTTGAAACAAATTTACAAGATAAACATTAAAAAAGGTGAATAAAAAATAGGAGTGATATTTATCAAATAATATCCTAAGAAGGTCAAATGATATAAGCGCTATGCAATATTTTACTAGATCGTGAGATCGATTTCTTCCACAAGCACTCCCCTTCCCCAAATATCCTTACAAATATCCTTATAGTTCTTTCACATAACATCCCAAAAAATGGAAAATCATAGACTTAATTATCCGATGATAATATTTACATCACAACCTGATTTAAGATATGTCAGGAATGTTCAAATCTAACAGTACTCCTTAACAGCTTTTCTAATAATCAGATAGAACAGTTTCTTTACAATATTAGCATCACATGATTTCAATCAATCAACCCACTTCAGGGATAATGCTAAACAAGAACAACCATGTCAAACCCGTCAACTGCGCTTGTATGGCCAGAATCACACATAGGCGCCTCTTTGCACTTGGTCGCGGACAATGGAAAAGCATCCGTAAGCTTCTGGTGAAAACAAAATTTGCATTGTCTTCAAACTTTAAATGAAGACGATTTATTTGTCAACCATGGTCAGCATCTGGTGATAATAATCTGTGCTCGTAGAAAATCAAAATTAGACACTATAATCGACATGCTCATAAAGTTGCACGACGAACCTCCTGGTCGAAAAGAAGAACAATCAATATGGACATTCCAAATCTTCTTTCTAATAGTTGTTTCTGAGAATGGCATAGTATGCATATACTAACCTATGTTTCGCAGCATGGCGAGAATTTCTAACTTGTGTATCTTGTGCCGTTGTGTTTTGCCAGATTCAGATTGGTGTCCAGATGTATCTGGATGATACCAAAAACCGAAACAGTTTTAGTACTTCACCAATCCAGCACCCTGAGCCTTCCCCAAAACCGACTCTATGTCGCCGAGGAACAGACCAAACTTTTTCGCCACAGCGAATCCTGCATGCATGCCATCAACTGCAGCACTAACAATGCCGCCAGCGTAACCTGCTCCTTCACCGATTGGATAGAGCCCTCTCAAGGACATACTCTCATAAGTGTCACTGTTCCGAGATATCTGAACAGGAGAACTACTTCTAGTCTAGAAGAAAAAATGAAAGATATAACAGCAATTTTGTGAGTGATTGATTACACTACAAAAACTTAAAAGTTAGAATGATTATTCAATAGCCTATAAAACATAGTTCCATGCAAAATCAAAAGCAGACGTAATCGTATGAATGATAAACTACAAAAATAGAGAAGTAAATGATACCTCTACCCCGTGAAGAATGGCATTCTCGGATATAAATCCTGGTAACTGAAGATTAAAATAGTTAATAAAAATTAAGCTTATTAAGTAAAAATATGAGGAACTTGTCATAATTAAAATAAGTGACAACCTCTTTGTCAAACATCAAGATTGAATGCTGCAGAGCATCTGTGATGTGAGAGGGAAACAACTCATGAAGATTGGCTGCCGTTACTCCTAAGCGATAGCTTGATGGCGGCAACGATGTTTCTAGCAAAACAAAGCAAACCAAGCTAGATGAACTTTAATGGTTAAATGATTCTGGAAATGAAATACTGATTCTACCTGATAATTTATTTGCCAGAAAATCAGTAACTGTCTGCGCAGGCACCACAAAATTTCCACCTCCCATTACAGCTGCTCTTCGCTCAAATTCCCTCTAAAAAATGTGAGAATTATCATGGGAAAATGCATATGAACATTGATAAAGAAGAAACTACTGTATTTTGAAGCACCACAGGTAACTTTCTAATGTGGACATTTATATATGAGAATTATGATATGTCCAACAAAAGTATCAGCAAGATTCCGATTAAAACCAAGAAAAGAAGTACTTCATCCTTCAGCAGGTTAAATATAAATATTTGCACAAATGGATATAAATCTCTATCTTTTTTATGAACCAAAAGTCGGGTGAGCAGTAAAGATTAAATCACAAGTCAAAAATGAAAAATGAAAACGGACACTGAGGTAGAGTGAAAGGCTACCTGGAATTCAACCCCAGCAAGTGGTCCATGCAAATTCAATGCCTCAAAATCCTGCGTCGAGACAGTGACAACAAGTGCCGCATTTGCCCACTTGGAAGCTCGACGAGAAAATGACATACCATTGATGCATAGTTCTGATGGGTTTGTACTGGTAAGAACAACCTGTAGACACAAATTCATGCTTCCTAAACGTATGGTGGGTTGATTTCATCAGGACAATAAATCCTGATTCAACTACTATATCAAATGAAAACACACACAAGACAAACTACTGTAAGCTGTGGTATAGGAGGTCTGGACTGCATTGCAAAGTGCTGCCTGTGAAAATATCCTAAACAGAAGTATAATAATTTCCCAAATTAAGAACCCAAGAACTCAATTTTTAGCTAAATCAAATTTATATAATTTTGAAGAGGATAATAAATAGATATTTTTCTTTTACAAAAGAAAGTATGTATTTGCTAAAAAGGGTTAATTTGCAAATGATAATCGCACTAGAAAATGTACATTTTGCAGAAAGCAGCCACAAGAACAAACATACCTGTCCGCCAGGGCACATGCAAAAAGAATAGCAACTGCGACTTTCAGCCCCTGAATTTGAAGACATGTTCACATCTTTTCCACTAATATAACTAGCAATCTTGTAATCTGCAACAGGAACTTTCCCACGTCCCCTACGAACCTCAGACGCCAACCCAGCATACTGCAATTTTGTAAGAAGTGAATTTTAAACAAACAGAAAAGACTATAGTTGACACTTGACAACATTAGATCTAAAAACAGAGACGGAATAAAAAAGTAAGTAACTCGAAAAGCAGAATAGATCATTGTCCAGTTTTTCATAAAGATGAAAAAAGGAGAAATAAAGACAACCTGTATCTTGTCTATTAGCTCTTGAGGATGCTCAACGCGCAAACCGACCTGTTTATCCAACCAAGTTAACAGACAATGGTAAAAAGTGCAAAAACTTTGGATTTCCATGTTTAAGCATTTTCATAGAGCATGCTTGCATGTCTCTAGTCATAATGTAGTTTTCCTATATATGAAAAGGAATAGAAAAAGACATTCCAAACTCACCGAAAAATCTTTTGGGACCATGTGAATACTATGGGAAAGAAGCATTTGATATATGTCACGTGCAGAATGCCCCACTGCCAGTATTACCGAATCATACCCCAGCTTCTGGCCGTCATTCGGCAATATGTCTTTTGAATGAGAAACTTTTATCCCCACAACATGTCCATTCTCAATCATTAAATCATCCAACCTAGTGCCAAACTTTATAGAAACCTAAGTATGTTGAGAAATGTAAGAGTCAGAAGCAAATTGGGACGTCAAAAGAAAAAAGTTTAACAGAAAGCAGACCAGTAACTAGTTTCTGAAAGGACAATTTCATTCTGCAACTTACACCCAGCCTTTCTAGATGCTGCCTAAAGTTGCGAAGCAGCGGAACCAACTTATCTGTTCCCAGATGAGGCTTCCCATCAATCAATATATTTTGTGGAGCACCAAACTGAACTAATGTTTTCATAACCTAAGGAAAAAATTAAGCGTGAGACAATCCAATGCAATATCTTACAAAAATTTACTGAATCTTGAAGCAGGCTGTCCTTATGATTGGGAGCATGACACTTGAAAACTACAACAAAAAATGGTTTTGTTTTCCTTTTGCAAATCTCCATAATTGCTTATAAATGATCTTCAGATGTGAAGAAGAAGTTTATATTTTTTGTCAGCAACCAATATTTTCAAGACTGGCTAACTTGAAAAAAGTCCATAGTAATGACAAAATGTTTTCATAAGTGGGAAAGTTATGGTTAATCATACTGAGGATTATGATATAACAAGAAAGTAAATATTTTGTGTTCAACTTTTCTGGAAAACCCAATTATTTGTTCATGTACTGAGTTCGACTTAAAATCATAGATAAGCTCTACCAGGGATGTTAACTGACCAGAAAGGAAGAACATGCCAAAGAATCCAGTGCAATGGAAAATATGATACATAAACAAAATAAATTAAAAATTTGAATATTAAACAGAATCAGAAATTTAAGGGGAATAGTTCTCACAGCTAATACACTGTTGCTGTTCCTTCCAATTCTAGTTACTAGCTTTCCATCACTCCAAGTACCTGCACCGCCCTGCCATGCATAAGTCCTTAATATAACTTGGCAGTGAACAAATAAAGAAACACACTAAAATTAAATGGGTAACTAACAAATAGAATATAGAAATAACAGATCAAACAGAGGAACAAAAGAAGTGACATTACCAAAGATCTTTCATTTTATCATAGAGATATTACATAAACAACATAAATATAAGAATATACTAAAGAGCAGCCAAAATTGAACTAAACCTGCTGATTGATTGCTTAGACAAAATTACAGTGGCAGTGTCCAATTAAATAAGTTCTTCAAATTCAAAGTATACAAGGCGAATGGTGTTAAAAATAGTATCCCAGCCTGGGACTTAAATGGGACGAGATGGTTGCCCCTAATTGTCTCATTGCTGATAAACATGGCGACAAACCAGAGCTTGTGCTAAAAGATGATTTGAAAATAGTGTGAGATTCTCTCTAGTTTTTGAGCTTCAAGTGAGGCTAGTAGCCTGTGTCATTACTAAGCTCTCAACCACCCATGGATATTGACTGGAACAAGCCCTTAAGCCATTCACCTAGCAAGTAAATGCCTACAGTATATGGTACACCCCTTATAACAAGTAATGAACAAGCTAAATCTTCATATTTTGAATTCTAAAATGAATAGACAAAAAGATTTCATAGAATTCAAAATTTGGAATGCAACAATAACGCTCACTGTTCATATTAGTTCATCAATGTAAACAACAAAATAAGGCTTCAAGACAAAAAGAAACCTTTTCAAGCTAAAGCGCAAGGAATCTAAACGGAAGTTTACTTTTTGGTAATTATAGTAAAAATGAAGTACTCCGGACAAATAAGCCATAGGTTCTAAAGACAGTTAAAGTCTAATTCATGAAAAGATAATTTAAACCACTCAAGGAACAAAAGTAGGAAGTCGCACATGAAATATTAAAACAACCTTTAACAAGTATACTAAGTGATTCAAGATATAACCTCCCCAAAGCAAAAGTTGCTCTCCAGTTCTAAAATCCGCCGAACCACTAAAGCACCAATGTCACGTCCTCTTTGTTCAACAGGCTGACCTCTTTCTACTAAGGTAACATCTGCACCAAGTTCTGCAAGAACAAGAGAAGCAAACAACCCAGATGGTCCACTCCCTACAACTGCAATTTTGGGCTTTCTAATTGTTTGGTACTTGAAAGTGTCCGCAGAGCTGGAGGAAATGCTAGACCCATTATTTTCAGATGGTTTTTCATTTTTTACCTTTTCACAACCGTTTATAATGTTGAGCAAATCACCGGAGACTCTTTCTTGAGGCAAATATTCTACAAATCCAACTTTAGGCTTTAAATCGGAAATGAATTCTTGAGTGCGAGGCTCTAGAGTAAAAAGTTTACTGGCATCCATATCCACAGTGTAAACAAACTTGGGTTCCTTTGTCATCTGAAAAACATTGTTACTCAAACAAAGTCAGAACTTAAGTTATGAAAAGCATAGTTATCTCTTATTTTCCTTTCCTTTTACCTTAACAGCATGAAATGGCTATAAACTCGCATTTAAAAAGATAGATAATGTAACTCACATTCCACAATAAAAAATAGAATGCTCATTTGCAGAACCTCATACAATTGTTCAACAGCCGTTATCCAATTTCCAAATTATAACACATTTCCACCACATTTACCGTTGTTTGGGAGTCTAAAAAGGCAATTGTCCCATTCAACTGAATCATACTTCGTCAATTCTCATGCTAGAAAATCTCATAATTGTTAGAAATAATAAAAAACGAACCTTTCTAGCATCAAAAGACTTCCTAAAAACAGTAAATGCTTCTGGTGGAAGCATAGAAGCCACCTGAAAACAATAATAAGAAAAAGGTAAAATCCAACACTTAAGTTTCCAAATTTCTTAAAAAACCACCAAAAAGAAAAGGTAAAAATGATTACAGGGAATTCGATAGCCTTAGCAATGGCTTGAAGCAAGCCGTCAGAGACACCAAGAAAATCTTTGCCAGGGTCGTTCTCAACTGAAACAGAAAGCTTGGAAAGTCTCCAAATGCCATCAAACTTGTCCTTGACCTCCTCAATTTGGAGGGTTTGTTTATGCTTCAATTTAACCTTCTTTTTCTCTGATGGGTATCTTTTTTTGCCGGTTCGTTTGGCTCCGCAGAGGATTCGGAGTGTTTGGGGAGACCGAAAATGGAGAGTTGGAGTGAAAATGGGATTAGGGTTTATAGAAGAAAGTGAGAAAGGAGGGAGCTTGCAACGGAGAAGAGACATGACTGTGTCTGTAACGTAAGGAATAGCAGTGAGGGGAAAAGTGAGTGTCTTGGCAAGATAAGATTTCTTGTTAGGAGACTAAATTATTTCAGCTCACAACAGTATCATTTTTCTATTTTCTAAACAGCTTATAAATTAATAAAGGGTAAATTACTAAAACTCCCTTGAGTTTTAATGAAATGCACCAGCTCACCTTCTGATTTTTGCAAATTCATTATAACACTTCTTAAGTTTAGATATATTGTACTATCACACCCATCTGCCAACTTTTCCGTTAGTCAACTCAATCAAAAGGCTAGATTTAACTCTTAAACTTATTGTTTGTTCAATTTTATCCATAAATTGTCAAAAAAATTATTTATTCATTTTCTGAAACAATACTAAAACATTTAATAAAAATAGTTAAAATATAATTTAAAATTTTAATAAATTTTATTTTTAAATTTTATTTTTAAATTTTATTCATTTTTTTAAAAATAAAATTGACAATTTTCAGATGAAACTAGACAAAAAATAAATTTAAGGGTCAAATTTAACCCTTTAATTGAGTTGACTAACAAAAAAAAAATACCATATGAGTGTGATAGTATAATATATCTAAACTTGAGAGGTGTCATAATGGATTTACAAAAAACAACGGGTGGGGTAGTAGTGTATTTTATTAAAACTCAGGGGTTTTTAATAATTTTTGCATAAATAAATTATTTACTATAAACTTAAAATAATTAACTACTTTGAGTCTGTACTTACAATTCAAAGTCCATTCCCTAATCTATATAAAAAAAAATCAAATTACACCGAATCTTTATTAAAATGTAAAAGCAAATCATTATTAAAAAAAAAAAAAAAAAATCAAACCACATTAAAATTTTGGTTCAATTACTAATTTTATTATCGATTTTGGTTCAATTTGATTAAAATAAATAAAAATAAAAATTACACGTAATAGTTAAATTAATATGTATGAGTTTATATTCATATATGTTATATTTATCTACATATATGTATAGATATAAATATTTATGTAACTAAATTATATTTATCTACATATATGTAACCAAATATTTAGGTTTCATGGATTCAATAAAAATTGTGTACTTAACTTAATGACTTTGCGGAAGTAGAAAAAAATTTAGTCAACACAACATAAAAATTTACGGAAGTAGAAAAAAATTCACGGCGTGAATAATCAAATTATTAAATAAAAATTTAAAAACAATTGAAATACAGATTAAAAGTTTAGGTACCATTCAGAAAGAGAAGATAGTACATGAACTATTCGGAGAGAGAAGATAGATCAAGAACAATTTGTATAAATTACCCATTACATTGGCGTATAAACTGATGGAGTTACTGGTGGGATAGAGGTACTACTACTAATGCTATTAACCTATTAATGCCAAGTACGTATAACTCTGATTTTTCTGGCAGAGGAATAAGATTTACATGCCCATCAATCCAAACATAATATTCGTGTTCTTGAACTCTAGTTATTCAAAACCAACCGACCATCATCATCTCGCTAAACCAATACCTCCGAAGTTGATACCTGTAAAGCTCAAAGCATTTGCTCATACTGGAACGGCAAATGCATATCAATTTTTTCCAGACACTATAATGTATTGTGGACCTGAAACAACCTGAAGAACGGCTTCTGCCAAGTTCCCAAAGCTCGTTCTCCCGTAAAATGCCCTAAATAATCCCATATATATAGCAGCAACTACATTACACATACCCGAATGTCTAAACTGTCTCCTGGCATAAGCAACTCACTTGCCAGTAAGCATGAACATTTCGGCATACATTAGAATCTAACTACAAATCTGAACTATAGTATTTATATGAAACTAAAATCCAATGCTCGATACATAAGACCACTACAGTATGTGTATAGCTATACCTAAAAAATCATGCTGCAGCTATGAATTCTCATGGCTCACCAATTGCCACCATCTCCGTCACGGTTCTGGTAGAAATCATTTGGCCGCAAAATATTGATATCCTCAAATTCATTATCATCTGAAAGCAAAATGCAGAAGTTATCAGCACGCACGCGCAAATATTCAAACAAATTCCAAACATGTACTATAACCATTATTCAATTTCCTCTCAATTTTTTTTTAACTCGTTCATTTTCGAGATTCAAGATATATCAAGATAATACGGGCACAACATTGACCCTTTTGATACATTATAAAGATGAGATCAGAAAGAGCTTGATTTCAGAAAGAGCAGTTTCAAACTGTAGTTTATTTTAAAAGATACATGAACATGAAAATGCAAGGCAGGCATACCAACAAAGCATGAACCACTCTGGTAAACCTAAAGTGTAACAAGACTTTTAAGTTCCGACCCTCATGAGGACTGCGAGTAACATTAATGTCAGTGTACACAATGAAACTCATATGGCTTCTATAGCACGTTATTTAACTTTAAAAGACATGCTTAGAACAGTTCATTGACGTAATAACAAGACCAATCCATGTTCCTTTATTTTTAGTTCACATCAATTTACTCATTAAAAGCATAAGAAAAATTGCGGCAGACAGGAAGCCAGTAATTAGAAAGGCTAAGACTAGAGGAGCCAACCTTTTCTCAATGTTAACGCGACAACAGCATCATTTTCAACCTGAAAAAACATAGAGAATTCATTACACTGTGTCAAAGAAATTAAATGAATTTCTTAAAATGGCACACATAAGCACTTTTTCCAATTATGAAAATAAACGTATTAATCTTTTTCTTTTAAAATGACAAGAAATATATGTGATCACTAAATCGTACATTATGGTCGGCCAATGACTTTGAATCCTCCAACACTTCTCCGTTCGGCATTAAGGTCAGTCGTTGATCACTTACTGGCTTGTCAACCAGAACATTTAATTTCTGCTTAATATCCAGAATTTTCTCAGCTGGACCGCATTGGATAAAGTAAGTTGACTTGTTACGCTTAACTCGGATATACATAGCCTATACAAAAGTACAGTATAATCAGTCTGAGGCTAAAAGATCAGATGAAAACAAAAACATAAGAATATCTAAAGGATGTCTGATAAATAAAGGTAAAGCATACTAAAAAATATGTTGAGAAATTAGATGAGCACAACAATAGGTAGAGGTTTTAGAGATGGCCCAATGTGTAAATAACTCAATATCTGTGTACCACAATAACTCGATATTATACCTCACAAGCTCATAAACCAGTTGACTTTGGCTGGTCACTAATCAACTAAAAGTTCCATTAAATCTTGGATTTGCATGATTATAACAGATCCAATTTTTTGTTTAGGAAATCAACCAAAAAGAACTATCAAGTTAAAGGAAAAGTTACAGTCATCTTCAATTAATCAAAAAGCAGAAAAGACTGAAACTGAACGAAGAGAGAGCAAAGAAGCATCTATTTCTCATTTCACATTCAAAAGAAAGCCGTGTTTAGAATAAACTAGAAATCACCTAACTCCTCCCCAATAGACAGCCTAAGGCATGGTTTACAATAAGTTCAGGAAAAAATTCCTTCAGATGAAATAACGACCCTAGTACAAATTTTGAAAAATATAAAACTTGACATCACATCTAATACTTTCTCGGGTGTTGAATTTTGCTTACTAAACTCTTTTCATTTACCTTCTTATCTTTCTTGGGTGCCAGTTTACTTCTGTATCATAGTCTTCAAAAAACACAAGTCTCAATTCAACTGAATTCTAGTTTTTAGTTCTCATACTTGGAAAGGTAATCCTTGTTTGGATTTAATTCTTTCAACTTAACAAAACAAGGCATCTGGTAAAAAACCGAAACTTTGAAACAGACTCTTTCCACTGCGATCCCCGCCTAAAACTACCAAAACAACACGTCCTATGTTTTCATACTCCCAATGCTTCTAAAGACTCGTTTGACTTTCACATAATTAGTTCCAGCATAACCAGGTCTTTAGATCATCACACTTATGTGCTTTTATATAATTTGCTATGTGCTTTTATATAATTTGCAATGCACCATCAATACAGTATATCCATTTTCTAACACCTGAAAAGAAAACTATTGCAGCAATAACTTTCCTATAAAAAGAAACAATCTTTAATTAAATACTGCATTAGCATTCATTCTCAAAATTAACTCATACCATGATACCAATTTTAATGCTGAATCCAATTTCAAACATTTTCTAACTACCAAAGATTCTAACATTTTAAACAACACCCAACAACCGAAACTTCAAACGAAAATGCAAGATTGAAAAACCATCATATGTACACAAGAAAAGGGGTATTACTGGTTCAGTCGCCATCTTGAAGCGAACACGAGAGAGAAGAGATTGAATTGCTAAAACAGTGAAACGGTCCTGTAAAATTCAAAATAAGTACCCAATTCGATCAAGAAAATTCAAAATCTAAAAACCCGCAAAAATAAAACAATCGCAAATCGTAATAACGTACCCTAAACTAAACCAATCTCGCAATTTGATCTTTGCTAACAATCTCCTTCTCTCTCTCTCTCTCTGAATAACTTCGTCGTGTTCACCCTATAGCAGCAATAAGAAATACCGGAGCTCAATCGTACCTACTGGCGTTTTCCTTTAAAATTACGAAGACGTTCATTATGTTTATTCTAATATCTATTCTGGTTCTTCCTGTTCTGAAATTAGCATTTTGATCCTCTTTTATTCATACTTGGCTAGATAAATAAAGGGTTAATTCCTAAAAAAATCACGAACTTTACACGAAGTTTCATTTTAATCATGACCTTTAAAAGTTGTCATTTAAAGGCACGAACTTTCATTTTATTTCAAATCTATCACCAAAGTAAAATTCGGTGTATTTTATATGATTAAAAATTCCTAATCCTAGATAATCTAACCAAAAGATAATAAGATTTGATGTTGATTAATAATTTGGGTATTTCATTAATGATTTAGTGAAGAATTTAATTAATAAAAATACACTGAATGATGAATTTGAAACAATATGAAAGTTCGTGCCTTTAAATGGCAACTTTTAAAGGTCATGATTAAAATGAAATTTCGTGTAAAGTTCGTGATTTTTTTAAAAATTAACCCATAAATAAATAAATAAATATCAGCAACAAAGATGACTAGGGTCGGTATATCTTTTGCAGTTAAGTTGCACTGTGAAGCAATTATTTTGTTTCTCTTTATCATAAAAATATAAGAAAATAACATAATTTCTTTTTAAAATTTCTTTTATAGTGTATCTTATTCTAATTGACAATTTTTATTTATATTATACTTTTAACTAAAAAAAATTCATCTTATTCTTTTTTATTATTAGTTTTAAAATTATTTTTTTAATAAACTGTAAAGTATTTAATGTGATATAGAGATATAAAAATAAAATTATACTGTTTTAATAATTTTTCTTAAATAATGTGTAAAAAGATCTTCACAATTAAAATGAAACATATGGAGTAAATATTATATAAGAATTGTCCATATATCACATGTCAATTTAATTTTAACACCGCATTTATTTTTAATCCATGAAAAAACTTAAATTCGTTAAGAATTACTTTGTAAATGAATTACATTTTATTTTCCATGGGAAAAATGAATTTGGAATTTATTTTAAATGAAATAAAGATTTTATTTAAAATTCTTGTAAATCTTTAAAACAAAAAATCAATTGTGTAGAAATGGGAATGAAGCATTAGAAAGATGCCTACTAAGGGCATCTCCAAGGGAAGTCACCATTTTTCCCTCACCATTTTTCAATTTGGTGAATTTTCACCAAATTCACTCCAATGGTCATCACCAAATTCTTCACCAAAAAACCTATTTTTTTACTTTTTAATATAATAATTATTTTTAATTCTTAACATTTTATACACTTTTTACCAATTACACCCACAAACTTATTTATGCTCATATTCGTCCGAATTATAATATTATTCATATTTTTAAAAATAAATTGCTATTAATTTTTTTAATTATGAATATCTTATAAAATTTAATTTATATTAAAATTATTTAAAATGAAAATTACATTAATTTATTTAAATTAACACAATAAAAAACTAAAATAAACATTACATTAATTTATTTAAATTAACTCAACATAAAAACTAAAATTAATTATGTAATATTTTTTTAATTGTCTCGTAAAATTATTAATGTAAGATGTTTATGTTATTATTTTATAAAATTATTCATGTAATATTTTTATATCATTGTCTCGTTAAATTATTTAATAAATAAGTAATTAATTAAATACAACTATTATTTATATGTACTAAAGTGTAAATTAACCACATTATTATATTCAAAAAGTGAAATGGTGAAGGAAAAATTCCTTCACCATTTTTGATGAAAGAGAGTGTGAGGGAGTCATCAAAATGCATTTTGGTGACTCCCTTGGAGATGGGAAGTCATCAATTCCCATTTTGATGACTCCCCTTGGAGATGGTGTCATGTTGACAACAAGAAATAGGCCATTTTCTGCGGGATGAATGAGTGTTTATCCCATGCAACTGTTGCGCCACGTCATTTTTACATCAAGCCAATTTTGTGATAGGGAATCTCTTAATTATTACTTTTTTGCTAACGCATAATTGGTTTGTTGCATGAATGACATGGCGCAACGGTTGTGTTGTATAATTATCCAGGATGAACATCATCCCAAATGTTCATCAGGTTCAAGACAAACAGATTTAGTACGAGCTCACACATTCCGGCAAGACTCGTGTAGAATCCTAGTCTAGACGCCTTCTGCAAAATTCATGTGTAAGCATCATAGTCGTAATCATGTCATGTATATTGCCAAGCAAACCAGTCGGTTAAATTAGTTTTTTCAATTTGTTTTCTTTTTTCAGTTAAACTTTTACCAAACGTGAAATAAAACAGTTCACTTGCAAAACCGAACTGAAGCAAAAACCAAATTTATTTACATATAAATCGAACTGAACAAAATGAATTTGTTACTTAAGTTTGATTATTCGATATTGTCTGGTTTTTACACACTCATAGTACGTAGTAACAGCACTCATGATATCATGGACAACTTCTGAAACCTTGGACTTGGCTCATCAAAGGTCTTCCATTGAAACAATGCATAGTTATAATCTCACACAAACCATGAAAAGATAATTCTTACAACTACAATGAAAGTTACAGCAAGATAAAGTATACTTAAAAAGTGATTTGATCTATTAAAGCGAAAAAAATATAATCAAGACTCAGTATGAGCAGAAGAAATGTAAAAAACGACAGGAACTAGCACTAAAGATACAACTTTTTCTTATATTTTCCCCTAAAATATGTAGGGAAAGTAAAAGATCGACGATATAAAATCAAAACTGAATTCCAACGCTAACCTCTTAAGACACCAACATCCTATGTCTCCGACTTGGTATAGAATCCAGATGATATGTCCATTCTCTTATGGAAACAAACAGGCCATTTCCTTCAAAAAGCACGAATCAATCAATCAATTATTTTTTGGTAATTAGTAGATGAGCCTGGTAAACAAAAAGCCGGCATTAAATCAAAGCTGATATCTTCCTAAGTTGATGCAATAGATGCAGTTGTTGATACATGAGGCTTAAATGATCAATGCTTGGAACTCAAAGGTTCAAATGCTGAGTTCTAATTTCAATCTAATTATAGACGTATTCTTTATACGAGTGTATCAGAACGTACGAAAGAAACACACCTTTGTCTAGAGAAATCGGTGTGATCTAACAGATCATGGATAAAAATAATGCTGAATATGAAGATACTAAATCCAAATGCTTGTGAAAGCTTCCTCAAGTGATCTCTTCCTATTTAACTCTGCACTCCACCCGCCAGCCGTGCTTCCTCTTTCTGCTTTAAGCCTCGTCATCTCCTCATCGTCCATTGAATAACCCTGGATATCTGGTCCCCCAAGGGGCACAGGTTGAAAAGCCATGCCTGTTGGCCGCGGTTGCCCTCCAGCAATTGATGGTGCATATTGCCCCGGTTCAGTCATAGTGACTCCTTGAGTGTTCTGTCTCAACAAATAAGCACGAAATGGTTTGAGAGAATATTTTAATTATTCAAGAAACAATCTCTCGATATATATGCATATATGATGACTACGTTCTTATATAAAATGATGACAACATGGAGGCCAATGAGCTCCCATCAATTCAAAGCGCGAGTTTGGGATTCATAGGACTAACAAACACATGTTTTGTTAAATAAGTTCAAGTATGTAACAAACATGTATGCCCTGCATCAATAATTCTTAGAAGAACTTCAATTAGTTATAAGGACTAACAAATGTTTTTTAAATAAGTTCAAGTATAAACAAACATTTATTCAGTCAACTTTTTATTGCAATTTCCTTTTCACTTCAAGAACTTAAATTGTTTCAAAAACTAGGCACATTGTTTAAATGAATATCCAAAAGATTGCCTAAATTAGACAGAACTTAATCTACTAATTTGAGGCAGAAAGAAGATTAATTCAAGGTCCGACCAGACCATGTTGCCATCAAAGTTTTCATATGGACTTATGAGTACAAATGTAGATTGGCTGGGGAAGTAGAAATGGAAATGGACCACTCCAGCAAGGAAAAAAAAGTATGCTGTACACACATATGGTATCACCACACTGAGAATTGCACCTGTCGAAGGCACATCTAAACAAGCAAAAATATTGGAAGAATCCCAATAAACCACCCATCTAACCATATCCTTTGGACAGCAAGAAGTTCTGACAGTGGATTAACGAAGTGGAAAGTGAAAAACAATATTGAGAAAGCTAACTTTTACAATTACACTCTACCAATGAAACAACAATTAAAGCTCGTTTAACTTGTTAACACTTGTGCTGTTTTCTTCTAGCTTTTCTCACTCTTCCTTTCACTTGCGCATGCAACTCTCTCTTTCATTTATTTTTCTCTCAGATTGCGAAATCACTACTCAGATGCACTGCAAAGGCCATGCAATCGGCTATTCATACAACTCCTAATACTGCTGCCTAAAATACTCTAACTTACCATTTCTTCAGAAACGTTTGCTCATAGCATATCCTAGTACAAGTACGTTAGCAAGAGCCGGGATTATAAAAGCAACATCCAGCACAGGTTATACATAGGCCATAAACTACATAGAGAGCAAAAAGCACATGAACTTGAATTTATACCATGTCAGGAGATCTTCCTAGATGCATCATCAATTAAATTAGTGATTATCTCAACACTCCCCCTAGACATTATTTTTTTCCGTAAATAAAAGAGAGATTGATTTCAAATAATCACATAATAAAGCTATTAAGCTTCTTGGAAGATATCAAACGTGGACCTTACTCAAATATTTTCTAGCTCAAACGCTTGAGTTACTACCAAGTGATGTAAGGCCAATTTATAATTTGTGAACAGCATGACCAGCACTCAGCACTCTCTTGAATGCAATATGTAGGCTATTGTCACAGCCCTTGCAAGTTATATGAGTAACCTGCAATAGTTGTGAGTTTACTAGTTAACTGTAATAATAAGCTTTTTTCTGTTATAATAAATATTACAGTAACTTTCCACTTCAAACAAGTTTCAAATCTCGGTTAATAAAAGCCTTCACTGTAAACAAGGACAAAAGATCCCATCATAAAATTGTGCTCAGCAATGTTGCAGATAACAGGTCAATATTTTGACCAAAAAAAAACTATATAACCTACTCTGCGTCCAGCCTCCTTTCAACTCTAACTATTCTACTTCAACGTTTTGGAAGAGCTATAATCATCAAGTAGTAAGCAAAAATTCATTCCACAGCTTTGAATCGTTTCCATCCACCATTTAAAATAGTTAAATAATCCAATCATTTCATCCTTTTACAAAACAAAAATGATGATCATCTAGCAAGATGTGGTGGAGGAACAAATAAGTTATACAGTGATTTTCATTATACTCTAATATACTAGAGGTCTCACTATTTATAAGACAGCTCTTCAATTATTACTTAAAGATAATTCCTTAAATTCCATGAACCAAAGACTAACAAGCACATATGAACTAAGCTTGGAATTTCATACGTAAAAGGCAGGTTGAAGGCTTTAAGAGAACTACAAAATGAAGTAAACAGGGCTTATTCATAAAAAAAAAGTAAACAAGGCTCATCTTATGATCCTGTTCCTATCTGGCGCGTGTTAACTAACTTGAGAAGTGATGCCAAGCTTAATATAGGTCAAAGGAGTACCATAAGATAAATTAGGTTAAAAAGCTAGCTCAACTGTTTATAGCAACAGTTCATAGAGTCAGAAGATTATCAAATTTTCCACAATTGAATCAGATATAAATTGATTTGAAGGTAGTAAAAAATCAGGGACAGAAAAATTCAACAAGTTGGAAAATGAAAATGAAATCAAGTAAACACGAGCTTAATCAGTATACTTAATATGAAGAACTAATGGTCTTTAAAAAAGGATGAAAACAAATATACCACAAAGAGATAGAAAGCCGAAGGCAGCAGAAATTAAAGGAAAAGAATGCATATGCATGAGTTGTTGAAGTCTCGGTCTCACCATATCAGTATCAGTCTGTGCAGAATGACCTTTGCTTGCTGCCAAAGCTGCAGCCAATTCTTCAGCCTGTTAAATTAACATTTGCCAATACAAAATCTTCAGTAACTTCTGATAATAACAATCAATCTCAAAAGAAGTTCCAGCATTCTGTTTCAAAAATTAACGACCACTATCAAAAACCTAACAAACTCAAAACATTGAAACAAAAATAACTCACTGGTTAAGTACCTTTCGCGCTTGATTAATCATAATCTGTTCAGCATTTTCTTTCTGGTACTGTGCAATTTTAGCTTCAATAGCAGGAACATCCACACCAGCAACATAATCAAATACTGCAATTTGCAAGAAAATCGTTCAAAAAATAGTTGAATTAAACATTTAAAAAAGCATTACATGAAAAAATAGATAACCTACTCATATCCTCAACTTCCTCCAAGTAATTATTATAGTCCTTCAACGACGGAAAATCATCCTCTCGTTTATTAAATCTAGTAATCATAAATAGACAAAATGTTTCAAGAAAATGATAATCGAGTAATAAAGAAGCCCTAATTTCGAATGAACAAAAAAACAAAGAAGCAAGTAATTACATGCTAGCGAATCGTCGCCTAGCAGACATTTCCTTGAGGTAACTAGAGTTCTGCACTACCATTTTGCTTGACCTGTTAGATTTCTTTTTCAATTGATTCGTATGTTTTCTGACTGTTTAGCAGATTCAACCACTCCTCTGTGTTATTATTATGGGGCAGTATATGAGATTATGAAATCTGGTAATCACGATAATAAATTAATAAAGAATAACAATTAATATTTTAATTTAATTATTACTTATAATTGAAATAGTAAATACATTTATATTTTTGGATATTTAAGATTCAAAATTAATTTATGATTCACTACGATCGAGTTCAATGTGAAAAACAAAATATAAAATTACTTAATAGGTGTTTCATTTAAAATTTATTTACAAAAATATTGTAAAACTCTAAAAATTATCACTTAAATATATTTTATTTTCTTTCAAAAAAAAAACTATATGCACCATAACAACAAAAAAAATACACCGCTTTTTTTAAAAAAAATTCATCAAATTTTATTATATTGAATAAAACAGTTACATTTGTCAAAAAAAAATTCGAGAAATTCAAAATTAAATCTAATGACCTGAGATGTAACAGACTATTACGCTAACATATGTTGTCTGATTCGCAGACCTACTTACGAAAACAAAAATTAAATTACTCATAGTGTCAAATTTTTCTATCGCCCGCTAACTAATTTATGACACCATAAGAAAAATACTTGAATTCAAAGATTAATAGTCACGTGAGTTTTGTTTTTTTGAGGAAACGTGAGAAATTAATTGTATACTAGTATGAAACAGCTAAATAGTTCCGACCACCAACGAAGCACCGCATTATTTCCTAGGTGCACTCAAAATATTTTCTTGAAAGTGGCAAGCACCAACTTCAATAACAATTTCCTATCAAACTCATATCTCTGCACTTGGTAATCCAATAATGGGCAACACATCCTCAATGCTGACTCAGTACGACATCGAAGAAGTTCAACAACACTGCAATCACGCATGTAACTCACTCCCTCACCCTCACCATATAATTACCACCATTTCTTTGTCTTTCTTCCTTGTTTTTGATACTTTTTTACATGATTAACAGTCTCACAGCAAGAAATAGTATCACTGTATAAAAGATTCTGCCAATTGGATCGAAACGGAGTTGGGTTTGTCTCTGCTGAAGAGTTCCTCTCAGTACCTGAATTCGCCGTCAATCCACTTTCTCAGGTCTGTTCTTGAACATATTCATACTGTTTTCGTTTTGGGTATCTTCGATTTCTTAAGATTTGCTTTGATTTTGCGTTGTAGAGATTGTTCAGAATGATAGACGGATTAAATTTCAAGGAATTTGTGGCTTTCTTGTCTGTGTTCAGTCCTCATGCCCCTTTGCACCACAAAATAGAGTGTAAGAGTCTTTTTTATTACTATTTCTTATGATTGTTGCGTGAATTGTGATTTTACATTGTTTACTTATCTTTAATTTGTTATTGCTTCTAGTTATTTTCAAGGTTTATGATTCCAATGGCAATGGCAAAGTTGCTTTCAATGACATGGTGAATGTGTTACATGATTTGACTGGACATTTTATCTCGGAACAGCAGAGGGAGGTTAGGTTTTTTGGCTATTTCTTTCCTTTTTGTTTTGCATTTAATTGTTTTGTTTGCTTATCGAGTCAAAGCTCGATCATGCTCGTGTGTCTGTCTAGCTGAGTATCTCGATACTCCGAACTTGATTCGGCAATTGACTTGAGTAGTTTGAACTCGTGTTCAATTCAATTAATATGGAGTCAATTTTGAGTTAATCCCCAATAACTCGTGAATTAGCACAAGCCGGATATGCATAAAGAGGGGAAGAGAAAATGAAATGTCCACTTCATTCTTTTATTTGCTAAGGAAAATAAGAAATTAGAATTTTATTAAGAAGTGAATTGTTCAAAATGTTGCCGAGTGGAAGTTATACTATAAGCTGGACTATCCTTGATTCTATGACTTTATATCTAGTGGTGGTTTGTTCTGAATCTTCTGATATCTATTAGTCAAAGGACTATGTCAGGCTTAGACTTTTTTTGAGAATATTGTATGTTTGCTAAGTATTGCTCATTCACTTGGCATGGTAACACTTGTTGAACTTATTCAAAAATTCTATACAAAATATATGTGTTGAAGTATCAGAAACAATTATCATAACTCACATGCGTTGCCTAATTTGACATTAATGCAGGTCTTATGCTTATTTTTCTGACAATTTGCAATTCTACATTCAGTAGCAATTTTCAAACTTTGGTATAATTAGCATCATAAATTTATGAGTGTTGTATTCTGCACATTTTACTGTAAACTTTTTTAATATTGAAATTTGACATGCGCTCGATTACGAACATATTGTATATTTTGTTGGGTGCAGCAAGTGCTTATCTGTGTCCTTGAGGAAGCAGGCTATACAAAGGATTCTTTTTTAGTTTTGTCAGACTTTGTGAAGGTACCTTGAGATGTTTTATTAGCATAGATGATTATTGCAATGTTAAGAGTCCATCGTGTAGTTTATAATGGATAATTATGAGTTTCTATTTGCGGATGGTGCTTACTGACTTACCCGATTCACATAGTTCTTTGTTAGAAAGAAAAAAAACTAGTAGACAAGGGAGTTTTTTCTTAGAACTGAAAAAGAAAGCGAAGCCATAATGAGCTGCACCATTTTTACTCCTTTTCTATAAACAGTAGCAAAACCAGAAAATAAAAGGAAAGACAACGAGAGAGGCGGAAAATTGCCGGTGACTGGAGAAGGCGGTCAGGTTGAGATAATAAAAGGAGAAAAATAATACCAGAATGAATAAGGAACAACCGGACACCAGTGACTTGCAGCCAGGGAAGCGGCAGCCCATCCTGTCCCCTCGGTTTCTGCCCGTGTCTATGATTCACTGTAGTTTCCAAAAGTAATATAGTCCCTTGCACCATGTTGAAAAAAGATGGGCGGGATATTTAGAGAAATAATCAAAGAATTTCTCTAGTTATATCTTGTCAAACAACTTTTTTTTGACAAGGTGAATTCTGTTTTTAATTAGTCTTAAAGGTTTTAAGCTGGTAGCTCTTTTGCTGCTTCTTAAAAAATAAAGGCTGCATTAATCAAATTAGTACTATTTGGAGCCTTATCCATTTCTTATAGGCTGTTGGTAGTGAAAATGAAATCTTCATCCATAATGAATGCTGATGTGCACATTTATCTTTCAAGATTGAAGAGAACAGTGTGTTTTCAGCTGTGACCGTCCTTTTTGAAATGGCTTCGGCTTGAGGTAACTGAATTGGTCCTGATAGGTATAGTGGGATTTTCATCTCCCTTACCAACTAATAGCTTCTAATTCAAGTCATGAAGTTGATAGCATTCCGCTTTCAGTTGAAATCTGAAACAGGATTATTGAAAAACTGTTCTCCTTTTGAAGACCTTCACAAAAAAAAAGCATGATAAAGAAAGGCTCAGATGTTACGATCCCTCCATCATTCCAGAATGAGAAGGGAAAACTAAAATTCATACTGGAAGAAAGGCTCAGATGTTACGATCCCTCCATCATTCCAGAATGAGAAGGGAAAACTAAAATTCATACTGGAAGAGTGTGAGTGAAGCATCCTCGATTAGAAGCAATCCTTAGGCCATTATATGTTTGACTTTGATATTTCTATCTTTAGCCTATTGCAGTAGCTTACCTTTCGACTATCATGCGTAGTTTAATTTTTTCTAGTTCCTTTACAACTTCCGCAACTCCATCAATATATATCTTATAAACTGTCTAGATTCTCTTGTCATTACTTTTTTTCCTTGCAACTTTTTTCTTTAATCTCAAATTAATTTGCTTATTGTATATTCTCTTAATTGCATTCAGATTCTTGGAAATCCCGGTCTGAAGATGGAAGTAGAGGTTCCTGTGGATTAATAAGTTAAGGAGAACAATCTATCTGCTCCGCCAGTCAGGCTGAAACGTGAATGTCACTGGTTGATTGTGGTATTTCGCATTCTACTTCTGTATGTTAAGTCAATGTCCAATTGCATATTTAAGGTAACTGGTTTTGAAAATTTTAATATATGCTATTGTGTTCCCTTCATGTTAGAATGTTGTCCATGACACACAATTTTAATTCTCTGTGCTGAACAAATTAGCAGTTAAGTGAGAAAACCGATTGCATTTTTCGGCTGACAGGACCTGTTGTATATGCCCATGATTTTCGAACTATTCATTTTTAACTGATTGGCTATTTGATATTTGGACATGGTGATTACATGAAGAGAGAGTAAATTTAAAATTACTTGATTCGAATTGAGGGTTGTATGATCAATGATGTGATAAAAGTATATCTCAAAACTTGTGATAAGACCATGTTTTGCAGGTGAGTGTAATCCATATTTATTCTGCAAATGCCAAATGCCAAATGCCAAAAGACAACATTTGGATGGCCCTGTTTTAAATAATTGCTGAAACTCGGTCATCATGTTTTGAACTTGTCCATCTCAGACCACAGCATTGGGGCTGTTCATTGGTCGGTTTGGTTCGGTTCATTTTGAAATCGGCCGAAACCGACCAACTAAAATTTGTTAAAATCAAACCAAACCAAAGTATAAATTTAGATTATCTTGAAAAGAACCAAAAAGTTTGATTTGGCTATAAACTACGACTTTTTTTATTGTCTTTAATCTTAAAATTAATTGAAACAATTAAACACTTATTGTCTAATAAGTTTTTATATATGTTTATTACCATATTTATGTATTGTATGAAATTTATTTACTTATGTGTCAGTTATAATTGAACAATAAAAATTAAAAAAGTATAAACACATGTATTTATATTAATTAAACAAAATTAATTTTTTGTTCAGTTTTTTTGGTTATTTTGGTTTTTAAAATTTCCAAATCAAACCAAAAACTAAATACGAATTTTTATACAATTACAAACTAAATCAAGCCGTTTTCATTAAAAACCCGAACTATAGTTACAATTCCGGTTCGGTTTTACGGTCCGGTTAGATTTTTGCATACCCCTGGACAGCACGCCTGTCCACCTCATTTCTAACTAAGATTTCACACTCTTTGACTTTGCCGCCTTTAGTTTAGTGAATAATGTATTTTTTATTTTATTTTTTAATTAGACTGTTATGTACTTCCTCTGTCCCATTTTAATTGAGAAAATTTCAATTGCACATTATTTAAGAAATTTCAGTAACATTACTTTTATATCCTTACATTACATTAAATTCATCATAGCTTTTTAAAAATATGCTTTCTAAATGCATTAATTGAAGAGGATATAAAGAGAAAAGTAGAGTAAAAAGTACTCTATAAATAGAAAATGTCAATTAAAATGGGACACCCAAAAAGGAAATAGTGTTCAATTAGAATGGGACGGAGGGAGTATTTGCTTATTTGGTTTTGGCAAAAGGGCACCATCATTCTAAGACTTAATTATCAATTAATTTCCCGAATTTATACGTAATGAGTGATTAATATCAGAATTAATCTTTTATCAATTAGTCTTTAGAAATTATTATTTATTAATCAATTATCCCAAATCATGACCAACTAATTCAATTTTTTTGGTCAATTAGATCCTTACAACTGTTTTTAAAACTTATATACTAAGTTTAATTGATGAAACTTGAAAAGCTCAAGAAAGTAATGGATAAAAATAATAATATTGGTGTTTCCATAATGTGCAAGTGTTGGAGACAAATTAATACTTAGATCATCATTTTAACACATTTTACTTATGATAAACTACAACTTTATACATGTACAAGCAAAAAGATAAAAAGAAAAAGAAGAAATAATTGATTCATCATTCAAGGGTGTATTTGAGATTAAAAAATGAGCAAATGATTAACCCGGTTTTTGAACTTGTCACTCATAATCAAATAATTCACTTTCGGCCATTTTAATCAATTAAGGACAATATTCTGAATTTTTAGGTCAATTAGAAATAACACGCTTTGTTATAAGTCAGTTAAAAATAAATTGGGGTCATTGTGATCTATGAATTTGTTCATTTTCTATATTTTGTCTTTAATTGATCCAAAGAAGAAATATTGTTCTTAATTAATTAAAATGATCAAAATGAGCTATTTAACTCCGAGTTGTAAGTTCAGGAACCAGATTGTCCCTTTACTCATAAAAAATACTACTTATTTGATAACTTTTTCCTTCAAAAGCAAGCATAGGAGGAATGATGAAATTGCATTCTACAGCTGATGAAATCATAAGAAAGAATGATTCAAGAGTTGAAAATCAATTTTTTTAGGGAAAAGGGTCATTTATACCCCTAAGGTTTGTTTACAGGATCAAGTGAGCCCCTAACGTCCGGAAAAGTTCAATTATGCCCCTAACGTCTTAAAAGGTGAACAACCAGGCCCCTATTTTAACTTATAAATGAGACGTTGGAGGCCTAATTGTCAAAATCGGAGGGCCCGCTTGTCCAATTTTTAAGACGTTAGGGGCATATTTGAACCTTTCCGGACGTTAAGGGCTTACTTGATCTTCGAGTCAAACGTTAAGGGCATATATGACCCTTTTCCCATTTTTTTTATTTTGATAATATGTGTCATTCTATTTCTTATGTGGACAGACATCATTGGATCTGCTATCTCTCTCACTTTTTCTATGTGATGCTGATCTACATGGGACCTTGTAATAGCCGTTGCAAATGCTCTTTAACAACCTTTTCAAATTCAACCGGCCTTTGATAATTATGCTTTCAGACAACACAATGACCCCCCCAATTTAGTTTTTGATCCAATTAAATTATTATTCTTTTTCTTTCAATCTAATTTTACTTTTGACATTTTATCTTAGTTTATATTATTATGTTTTACCTTTTCAATTAATACCATTTGCTAGAACTTTTTTATTTATACCGGGAGTCTTCTAATATTAGAAATATTATTTTTAAATTTTATTTAAACCTAATGATAAGGTTTTTTTTTTTCAATTCTTGCAAATATTACTAAACAATTTTAATTTTGATATTTATATCTAAATTAAAAGGTCAACAATTGATTGTTTAATTCGACATGCATTTTTAATATTTTCAATGATAAATTAAAGAAAAATCATATATTTTTGAAAAATGATTTTATTTTTATATTTTTACATCCATGACTTCTAAAAATTAATACAAATGTTGTGATATGTGAAAAATTGGATTAAAAAAAGTAAGGTCAAATAGCCAGCAAGGTTACTAGATTTAGATGAGATGCAAACAATAAAGACTTTATACATTCCCATTTATAAATAAACAAATTGCCCATATCTCAACTGTCTAATTTCTCATTCTTCTAATTTGTCATTATCTTTCCAAACAAATTCAGATTCACTTCCAACAAATCTCACTCTATTTTCCCATTTTCTTTCAAATCTCAGTCGCTTCCCAATTTCACCATTATAACAAAGACGGCCCCTGTTTTTTATTCACCCGTTTTAGCTTTGTTCAACAGGAGAATCTTAGAATCTTGAATTTATTTGGCGTATTCTGGCCTTTTTTAATCAATGGCGAGTTTCATTTCTTTAATACTTCTGATGTTTTTGTTTTTGTTTTCTTGTCTGAAATCCTTTAAGTTTTTGTTTTGTTAATATTTGTTTCTCTACTGATGTCTGATTTATCTGTTTTTTCAGTTTGGCATCTGGGTTTCTTGATGAGGATCAGTTTATTCATGTGACATTTTTCCAGAGGTTAATAACTCCCATCATTCAGTATTTTACTTTATCATTGTTGTTGTTGGTTGTTGCTGGTGGTGTAATGTGCACTATTTTAGAATACATCAAGTGAACATTTAGGTCTATTGTAGGCTCCAATCCTGATCACAACTGCAATTTCTAGTTTGAGAGACTCATTCTTGTCGAATTCCGGTCATTCTGAGCTGTTAATTTCAGAGATAAGCGCGATTGAATCAACTCTACAGCTCAGAGGTTGAAATGATCCAAATTCGACAAGTGCTAGGTTTCAATTCTATGTAGCACGGACACGATATGAGAAAACGAGACACTTGGATACGGACCTTTTTGAGATTTTGATCCAAGTTGAGGGGGTGGATTGGTCTTTTTTTCTTTCGCAGTTTAATTTCATTGCCAATTTACTTATGTTAGAATGCATTTTCAATTTATGAATATTGATGGTTCTTTTCTTTTTATTTACAGGAAGAATTGTAGCTGTATAAATAGGTGAACTAGTTCTGGTATGGCAGAAAGTAGTATATCAATGGTGCAAGGACATGATATTTCTGAACTAGAAGAAGCACTTTATGCGCAGCAACAGCTTTTGCAGAAGCTTAATACTGAATTAGATGTGGAAAGGGAAGCTTCAGCCTCTGCAGCTATCGAAGCCTTATCCATGATATTACGTTTACAAGGCGAAAAAGCTTCGCTGAAGCTCGAAGCAACTCAATACAAGAGGATGGCAGAGGAAAAGATGTGTCATGCTGAGGAGTCTCTAGCCGTTTTCGAAGATCTAATATATCAGAGAGAAATGGAGATTGCGTCTCTTGAATTTCAAGTTCAGGCTTATCGGTATAGACTCCTGAGTTTGGGATTGAACGATTTGGGTGTTTACGAAAACAAATATCCCGAGAATATGTTAATGCAGAGAAATGACACTTCCTTTACAGAAAAGATTGTTACTGGAAATCTTAGAAGACTCAATTCTCTGCCTCCTCAAGTTCCGATCAAAGATCCCAACCCGAAGAAAACTTTTATCGATAAAAAAAGACCATTGACACCTATGTCAGATTCATCCTCAAGCCCTTTCGAAGAACATACTACTCGCGAAATCAATGATTCAGGTAAGAAACTAGGAAGCTCTGTGACGGTAGACCTTAATTTATACTGGGATCAGATAAATAAATTGGACGAACGGGTGAAAGAATTTTCGGATAACAAAGATTCTATCAGGAAAAACAAACAAGCGCTATGGAAGGGCGGTACATGGTCGCCTTCAATGTTTTCACAAATGAGCAACGGCACATCCATTGATGGTGCTATTTCAGATCAAGTTAAGCATCAGGAAGTGATCACGGACAGTGTTAATTCTGCGAGTTCATCGAATGTGCAGGATATTTTTGAAGTTGTTCCACAAGTTACTGAGAAATGTAAAGCTAAGAAGGATTATTACAGTAAATTGACAGTGAATTGTGATGACAAACCAGATTTAGTCAGTGAAGAAGACTTGATGGAATCACCGAACCAAATAAAGACAATGCTGCTCACTGCAAGCCAAGAGAAAAATACATCATCTAAATCAAAAACTATAGAACGCTGTGTTTCGTCTGCTTTTCAAGCAGTAAATGTAGGAAATTCTCCACCCGAACTGAAGCAGATTAATCGGAGAATCGAGAGGCTTGAGAGAGCCAGGAATAGCACGAGACATGAAATAGTGTGTAGAGGAGAAGAGGAGTTGAATTTGCTGAAGGAGATACGAGAACAGCTGAACTCCATACAGTCCGAAATGAAAAGTTCGAGATCTAAGAAGTCGTTTTTCCCGCTTGAACCTTCTTTAGATACTCTACAAGAGGTATGCTCTCTGTTCTCTATGACACAATTGCATGGACTCGACATGTTGACTTGAAATTTGTATATTTTGCATTGAATGACATGATTTATATATGGAGCAGGCGATGCTGTACTTCTGGATGTAATCAATGATTGTTCATTGGATTTTGGCATCAGCCTCGCACAAAGGACTGTAAAGAGAGGTATTTACTCTAAGAATGGTGTTAACATTGACAGAAAATATTTTGTTTGGCGTATGAAGTGCATTTGTTGTAGAATTTGATACCGTATATTAGTCTCGTTGTAGGCATATATCATCCAACCATGTATTTTTTTGATGAAGAAACTAGAGTCGTGCATTGTTACTGTAAAGTATAATGGATATTCATATACCTTATAATACTTGGATTTTCGGAGTTTTAAATCTATATCATGTTTGTTTCTTCCATGTTCATGTAAGGAGTTGCATACGATAACTTCTATTTTTGGCTTTTTTTAAAGTCTTTTCATGGTCATCATAATATGGAGAGGCTTAGCTAAGGAGTTACCAACGGATTACTCTGTCGTTAAACGCCGCCAGGAAAAGTGGGGCAAAATATGCGCCACTATTTAGTGACAGATTTTCGACGGGAATCAACAGTGCATTAAGTCCGCCGCTAACACAAGCTCCATTAAATAGGACGACAATTATAGACGGATTGGTTTCTCAGTAATTCGTCGCAAACCCAACAAGCTAAACACAATGTTTAACTTAGCAATTGTCAACGGACCAATCCATCTGTAATGTTTGAGGCTTTATCAAACCAGAACTGGTTCTTCTTCATTCCTCATATCAAGGAAAAAAAATCCTAAAAAAGAGAGATTTCTACTGTTGCCTTGATTCTGGCGCTACCGCCGACGATCTTCTCCATAATGAGCTTTCTACGTTACTGCTCACTATTGTTGCTGCCTTGCCCCTCTAATAAAAAGTGTTGCCCATAATTGATTAAAATTGCTGAAAATGATTTATTTGACATCGAGCCACAAATTCAGGGACTGGATAGACCTTTTACTCATTTATTAAAGGCCTAATCACCCGTTCAAATACTCCATATTTCCGACGTTTTTTGATGGTCTAATCTTTCAAAAACCGCAATTTTAACATAAATTTTGATTTCCTTGTGGCCGTTTTTTTTAAAATTGAAGATAAAACAAGTGACTGTTGCTGACATGGCTGCCAACTCACACAAAATTAACAAAAAGAAAATTGTACTGCTGATGTGGGTGTATTTTAACTTAACCCATGGTTAATAGAAATAACTACATCAATCCCTACCTTCCCTAAATCCAACTCTAAATTCACTAAATGTAGGTTTTAATTTATTTTAAAAAGAAAATCTTTTAAATTTATTCTTATTTTAAATGTGTAGAGTCCATATCTCTTGGGCGCTTCAGTCAATTTATATATAAATATAAATTTAAGAAATTTATTAAATAATGAGAATAAAAATAAAAATATATGTTTTGTTAGATTTTACCCGGCTTGTCCAGACTATTTACTACATTAACTTTAGAGACGCGGACTGTTAATGGAACACCATTCCTGCAGGATGTTTGAGGTTAAAAGTTTAAATCATTTATACTATTCTATAGTAAATGATTAATCTCATGTGGCGGTGATGAAAGAGTGGTAGATTTACTTTTTTTTTTTTTTTTTAGAATTCATCAAATTTCATTAATCAAATATGAAACAGTTACATTTGTAAGAAATTCGGAAAAATTTGAAAATTAAATCCGATGACCTGACATGGAACAGACAACGTGCTGTCTAATTCGCAGATCTACTTACGAAAATAAAAAATAAATTATCTAACTGTTTCGCCAATAAAGTGCCGTCTTTGCTCAATCTTCACCATCACCTGCAAACTGATTTATGAAATCAGAAACTACAGTTGTGACATCGCATACAACCAACACATGAATACCTTTCGTACAAAAGGGACAACAACCTTTCACATAGAAAGGACAACAACCTTTCACATAAAAAGGACAAGGTAGATTTATTTATAAATATAATATAACTATATTTATATAGAATATTAATCTTAGACTTCCATTTTGCAGGAAAATCATTGGTAATTAAGTTAACTTCCAGTTTAATACTAATCGTATTTGATCTCATAATATATAATTATAAACAACCATCGACTTAAGATATTTTAGAGGAAAATGACACATGAAAAGGTAATGGCAGGTAGGTATTGATGTCGGATAAATACTGAAAAATTGTAGTTTATCTGACTAGGGAAAATCATATCAAGGAAACGGTAGTATTGTATGTGATTATCCTATCAGGCAAGCACTATATTTTAGTTCATCAAGATAGTATCTTGTCATCAAATTATTTCAAGATATTGTCAAAAAAATTATGAGTTCTGAACATGTCGGAGAAAGTAACATATAAATAAAGAATTATGAGTTCAATCGATTTAACTGGCGGTTCAATCAGGTCAATTACCGGTTCAATCACTAATTCTGTTTGAGTCAAAAAATTTATTCAGTTAAACCAATTTAACTGGAGTTTCAGATTTTAGGCCATGTTTGGTTCATGGAATAGGTACGGAATAGAATAGTTATTCCGTATTGAATAGTTATTTCTTACTTTGGTTCATGAAATAGTAACTCCAAGGAATTGCTATTTCATGATTTTGTGGAATAATTATTCCTCTCAAAAAGTAAAAAATAGTTATTCCATTCCTCATAGAATAACTATTCTATTCCATGCTATTCCATTCCATGAACCAAACATGGCCTAAATGTTAATCAGACCAGACAACTGGCCGATTCTATTTTAACAGATTCAACTGGCCAGTCCAGTCTAATTTTAAAATAACCAGTATATAACAAGATCATTATACGGTGTAAAGAATAAGAAATTTATTAATTAAACCTTGGTTTACAACTTCAACTAATTCTTTAAAGTTTTTTTAGAATCTCTTAAATATTTCTTTCGCACCGTTTTGAGAAATTGTGAAGGAACAAAATCGATGCACATCGCACTTCTTTTTATTTAAATGAAAATTTTAAAACTTAATTTAAATTTTAAGAATTTGATTTTTTTTAAATATATTACGAATTTTTTTTAATCGGCCAAAAAATTGGAATCATAAACTAAAACCAGCCGGTTTGAGATCTCTCAAGCGGTTCAAAGCCCATTTCATTTTTGAAGTAATCATGAACCTCCGGTTCTAAAAACATCTTCGATTCTGAATTAAAACCGTGGGTTTATGAATTGTGGTTCAGTCTATGTCATGGTATTAATCACTATTCATTCTTAGTTGACTCATTTTAAATATCAAATTGTCAAATAATTTATTAATATGATCTGTTTTTTCTTTTCTGATTTTTCCTTCTATTTAAATATTAAGGGACAATTTGACCTACTGCATCATACTACATTGTAGTCTAGGGACTTTCTCCCTTATTCTAATGTAAGTGATCAAAAAAGTTATTATTACTTCATGTGCTATGTATCATCAAGGAATGAAGTGAAATTAGGTTAATTAATTGTTATTTTATTTTCACCTACCACTTAATACTTTTTAAGTAATTCATTATCAAAAGGGTAGGCTAAAAGAAGGATTTTAGTGCATTTTTTTTAAAAAAAATTATTGAAATACATTGTTTCTTACCACATTAATCAAAATGCTTATATTTTAAGTATGAAATGGACTTGTATATATGTTTATAGTTGAACTATGATTCAGAATTCACTAAAATCTATTAAAATATTAACCAACTCAAATCCTCATTTAGTTGGTTGGGTACTAAAATTGCAATGAATAATTTAGAAAAGATATGTTTTGAATAGCTTTTACTGGATAAAACAGCATTTTCATTTAAATAAATGCAAAATACAAACATTATACTTTAAAATAATGAAAAATTAAATTATCTTTCTGATAAATACATTTAATTGCAAGTAATTAATACATTACAAGGAGCCAATGAGCTTCAGATCAAGTGGCATGTACGCTGAATATTCTGTTAAAATCGTGGGATCAAATATTCCCACGAGCATTAAAATTAAATTCTCCCTTTCTAATAATTAAAAAATACATTAGAAGGAAAAAATTAAGTGAATTATTCAGTATCCGACCATTATATTAAACATCGACTACGTAGTCTCGATTCCAGTCAAACGGAATCATATGAACATGTCAAATCTCTCCTCAATCAAATTTTAACTAGGAGGAACCTTCTTGAATAAGAAGGGATGGAGGGGTAGAAAGAAATTGCTTCAACCTACTAATTTCATGAGCTATATCTAACATATTTGGTCTTGTTGAAGGATTAAATTGAGTACACATAAGACCAAGCTCAATCAATTCTACTATAACATCACTCCACATTTTGGTGCAATTATTTGGCATACCACAAGGACTTAACCTAACAATTGCTTGCTCAACAATGGTGTCCAGCTTGTGAGGGTAATGACTCTTTACCCATTCATGCAAGCTTGAACCTTCATGGAATAGAACATCTGTTGGTCTTTTTCCTGCTATTATTTCTAACACAAGTACGCCAAAACTGTACACATCTCCTTGTGTTGATGCTCTCTTTCCCATGCCATATTCTGCACAATTTTGTAGCAGTTGTTTCAGAAACTGTTACTATTTGTTTAGTATAAAGCAGTAAAATAAATGTAATGCATACCGGGAGCAATATAGCCGAGTGATCCGCATAACAATCCGTCCGTTGAGTTGAAGGAAACCGAATCATTCGTGGGATTATTGTTATTCTGATCATCAACGCCTTTAACCAATCTTGAAATTCCAAAATCTGCAACTAAAGCAGTCATATGATCATCAAGAAGAATGTTGCTTGGCTTGAGGTCACAATGCACAACTCTAACCGGAGAATAATGATGCAAATACCCAATTCCTTCAGCCACATCACTACAAATGCTGACCACCTGAACCAAATCCAATCCAGAATTACTTAATCCATGGCTAGGATATAAATACTTCTCCAAGCTCCCATTCTCCATTAATGGCAGAATAAGAGCTTTAAAGTCTGGTTTACTGCAAATTGTTATGATTCTGATCAGATTTCTATGTCTAGCCCTTTTTAGTACTTGACATTCTCTTTTGAAGCTGCCTGAAATTTCCCCACCTGATTTTGAATCCAATACCTTCACAGCTATTCTTGTGTTGTCTTGAAGTAGTCCTTTGTATACGTGGCCGAATCGACCTGAACCGATCAGATTTGATGCGTTAAACCCGCCAGTGGCTACGACGAGCTGTCGATATGTGATTCGTAGATATTTCGGATCTTTTGCTTGTTTTTCCTCATCTTCCATCTTTCCTTTGCTGAAAACTGTAAATTGCTGCTTTTTGTATTTTGACCTGAAAACCAAGAACATACACAGCAATGGTGTGGCAGATAGTGACAGGATTACAGGCAAAATAAAGGAATGATAAGGTTTCTTCTTCGGACATTTTCTCATTCCGTTTATTTTGCCGCATAGACCTTCGTTTCCGAGGAATGATTTGATTGTCAGCGACGAAAAAGCGCCAGTGTTCGATACATTTCCTGACAATTTGTTGAATGAGACGTTCAGAATCTTAAGAGTTGGTGACGCTTGGAGATATTCAGGTATTTGTCCTGTCAATTGGTTTAAGGATACATCAAGTTGCTTGAGATAAGGCAACTGACCGATTGAATCAGGAATCGGACCATCGAAACTGTTTCCTGACAGGTTCAAGTATTCTAATGCAATACAATTTCCAAGCTGCGGCGGAATAGTGTCAGAAAGATTGTTTGAAGATAAATCAATTGCTAGAACCATATCCATTTTACTTAGCTCCAATGGTAATGGACCTTGTAAATGATTACTAGACAAATTCAAATACAATTTCAGGCTTCTCAATCCTGCAACAGGACTAGGAATCAATCCTGAAAGTTGATTATGAGAAAGGTCTAGAATCTCCAAATTTACGCATTTGCCTAAGCTTGGCGGAATAGTTCCTGACAGACGATTTCCGTAAAGCAAGAGTCGACGTAACTGCGAAAGATTTGCAAAACTGTCAGGAATAGAACCTGAAAGCTTGTTCCTGGAAAGATCAAGAAGACCCAAATGAGGAATATCACCAAAAGCTTCAGGAATTTCACCTGAAAGTGAGTTATTTGACAAATAAACCCTCTCTAGTTTTCCCATACGACGTAGTTTTGGCGGGATGGAACCATTCAAAAGATTACAAGATAAATTTAGAAGGGTAAGATTGACTAAATTAGAAATTTGAGGAGGTATAGAGCCAAAGAGAAGATTTTCATCAAGATGAATTTGTACAAGATGAGAAAGATTACCAATAATAGAAGGTATCTTGCCACCCAAGTTATTTCCTGCTAATTCAAGTTCTTGAAAATTAAAAGAATGAACTAAAGAAGACAAAAAAGGTTCAAGATTTGTATTACCATCATGACTCACAAAATCATTATAAGACAAATAAAGAAATTGCAATTCAGGCATATTACTAACAATTTCTGATGGTAATTCCCCACTTAGGAAATTTAACTCAAGATCAAGCCATTGAAGCTTTGTAGAATTAGAAAGAGATTTAGGAACCCTACCCACTAATTTATTTGACCAAAGCAAAAGAAACCTCAACTCTTGAAGCTGACATTCATTCTTCAATGGTATTTCACCAATTAAAGAATTATTAGAAAAATCTATGTACTCTAAAGAAGAAGAAAATGACCCATTACAAAAAACTGGATCAGGAATTTCACCTGTCAGATTATTACTTGCTAAATCAAGATAAACTAATTTAGTAAGATAACCTAACTCGAACGGAATCTTTCCTTGTAAAAGATTCCATGACAGACTGAGTTGTTGAAGATGGAAAAGATTTCCAAGCTCAACTGGAATAGAACCTTCGAGTAAGTTTCTTGATAAATCAAGAATTGTTAAAGAATCGGAAAGATTTGCAAGAGATGGAGAAATTTTGCCTTTGAGTGATAAACCACTGAGGTCAAGCTTTACTACAAGGTGGCTGACATTGTTGCAGTTAACTCTTGTCCAGTTGCAGACATGAATGTCTGAGGAGTTCCAGTTTTCAAGAACGCCTTCAGGGTCAGAAGAAATTCCTGACCGGAAACCGATCAAAGATAGTTTCTGCTTCAGATGAATGGAGGTTTCTTGGCCGGAGACGGAGACGGAGATGACCGGGAAGAATACGATCAAGAAAAGAAAAATAAACATGGAGAATTTACAAGAACCCATTTCTTGAAGAAGTAAGATGGAGATTCTACTGTGTTCAGGATATTTATATATAATTAAGAAGATTTGATTTAATTTAATATATTATTGAGGAGTAATCTAAGTTAAAAATGATTTAATTTTTGTGCCTAACAGCCGTTGAGGGTGTGAAATGTTACGTTTGGCAGCCTGTGCCGGTGAAATTTGACTATGAAACGCGGCGAATGGTTGACGAACATGTGTCAATACATGTTAAATGACACATAAGCTATAAGGATTTATTACATGGTGTGGTGGTGTACATGTCAGCACTAGACCTAACATGTTACAACTTTTTGGCTTCTTGTTGTTGATTTGCTTGTTTATGCTATACAGATATGATGATTTTAGTTGCTCCGATGATAATGGTTATTTATGAAATAATTTTCCACTTTTAACGTAAATATTCAGTTCTTCCTGTTTTTTTTTTAATTTTCACACATACTAAATATTATAGTTACATCTTTTTTTTATTTCTCATTTTTATCTTAAAATTTTGACATTCATTAATATTGTTCATCAATTTGTACATCTCGCTCATTAATATTAAGAGTAAAAAAGAAAAATATGTGCTAGTAGTAATTATATAAAAATAATGTTCTTTTTTAAAGTATTAAAAAATATAAAGAATGACAAACAAAATAAAATGGAAAGAGTAATATTTTTCTAAAAGATGTAGTAAATATGTAAATTATTGTGCAAATTTTAACGATTTTTTAGTGATTTTTAATATCAACAATTGATATGAAGTACCGAAAAATTATCAACCAAAGTTATCCTTATCCATATCATCAGTGGACATATATTATGCAAAAAAACTAGACTTTATAAATTTTTAACGATTTCATTTCGATAATTTAATTCTAGATTAATTAGGACATAAACTAAATTTAACATCCAAGAGTTTGTATACATTCTGTTACTCTATAGAAAATACGTAAAGATATTCTAAAATAATAAGGTGCAATGGGAAATTAGGTGTTTAGGATATTTGGTACATTTGAGCACTAGATGACGCATTTTATGCACTAAAAATGTGGACCCAATAGATTATTAGAAGAATGATCATATATATATTGGGTAATAAACCACTCAAGATTTAAGGATATAGGTAGCAACTAACCGTAGCACAAAAAATAAATAATTACTAGTTACTACGTGGTGGTTTGGAGGGTTTTTTACGTGTTGCATGAAAACTAATAGCATATATTTGCATATAGTTTTAGGTGAACATTGTGGAAAATTTGAAGCATAAAATTTTAATTAGAATTTTTCTGTCATTATGCCACAACTAAAATAAGGAAGAAACTGAATGTGGAATATTAGTTAATTATCCAACTTATGAAGTTATATATCACAAGGACTAAATATCAAATTAAGTAGAGCGTGATTTGTTTAAAAAATTAATAGACCACGAGAGTATTCAATGTGCAAGTGAAATTAACTATTCATAAACAATAAAACAATTTATGCCCGTTTGCATAGTTCATTTGTGTAAATTCTAAAGTAAATAAATTTCATCTTCCTTATACTTTAATTATATTTTTTATAAATTTTATTATTAATCATGCTTTTTTTTACTTCTATTAATATTCTAGCACTTGATTTTTTTTTATTATTTGTATGTTGAATTTATTTTATTATTATGATTATATTAGTTGTTATACAAATGAATGAATTATAAATTTTTGAATTAGTTTGAATTTGTAAATATTTATTACGGATGAAATTCTTAATTTTTTATATATAAATAGTTTTTTTAATAATTTTAAATTCTTAATAATTTCAAAATAAGTAAATTTGTAGGATTCAACTCTCCTTATAAATAATGTAATAATGTAGTATTTTCCTACTTATTTTTTTCTCTTTGCAATTTTTTTCCTCTGTACTAAAAATAATTCTTAAATAATAAGTTTGAAAACAATTGGTAAGGTGTGACTAAAGGAAGGGCAAAAAAAACTGGAATCGATAAGATATTACATATAATTCTTTTAAAGTAAATATAATAGTAGAATCTGAAAAATAAATTTCATTAAATAAATGAATTTCAGCTGTGAATATGATGTAAACTGAGATAAATCATTTAAATATTAAATATATTTAAAATTTTATATTTAAAATACTACTAATGGGATGAGAAACAGGGCAAATAATTTGCCAGCTTTGACTTTTAGTTTATTAACTTTGGTGCTGATGTGGAACCATACAATAACCTAGTGCCTAGTGGTGTATTTGTAAACTTTATGCTGCTCTTGACTTTTGCTAACTAGCTAGAAACTTAATTGGCTAAACTCATCTGTAAGCCCTTATATTATACCATTTTTATTTAAAAAATCTTTATACTTCTTTTTTATTTTTCCGGTCCTTTTATTTACCTAATTTTGGATTTTCAGGTCCTTTTTTAGTTTTTTACAGTCCCTCTACTTACAAATTTTTTGTTCCTCAGTCCCTAAAATGGACATAAAAATCGGGATTTGCCAAGTACAGGAACCCGACTGTGAACAACTTTGAGATAGGGGCCTCTCGAACAAAACCGATAAAATAAAAAAACCTCCGTATAAATTTTACCTACTTAATTTAACACATAGGTTTGTTAGGTCAAAGTCAAACATTCTATACATTAATAAACTTTCCAGTTATTTCAAAAAAACAAACGTAAACTTTTTTTTTAAATCATCAAACTTTAATTATTACTCCTTCCGTCCTACTCTTATTGACAAAATAACTAAATCACAATAACCAATACAAACTAATAAATGACAATTTAAATAGCAATAAGTCCTCTCAACTTGTAAGCAATGGGCAATTAACACTTAAACTAACTTTATGGACAAATCAGTATACGAACTTGGTGATTATGGACAATTTTTCCTCCGAATTTGTAAGTTAATTGTCCCCTCAATTGACAATTTGCCCTTTTAACTTGTAAGTTAATTTACCAAAATGGACTAATTGCCCATAATCACCAAGTCCGTGTATTAAATTGCCAACAAAATTAATTAATATGTTAATTTTCCATTGCTTGCAAGTTAAGGAGAAAATTGCTATTTAAGTCAATAAATGACATAGATAGTTACTTCTATACCCTTCTATTGATAATAGAGCTAATTAATACTATTAGTATATTAGTTAAATTCTCATTAAATTTTCACCATTTTTTTATAAAAAGTTTAATTTTAAATGAGAGTAAATATGGAAAATTAAAGGATAAAATTATATTATGTTAGTTTTGTCAATTAGAATGAAACATGATAGGAGTAAAATTACTCCTATATTCGAGTCGTTTCTACGCATCTTTAATCGCTTTTATCGTATTATTCATACATTATTTAGTGTTTTTATGCTTTATGGTGTGTGTTAGTGTTTCAAGGATTATTTAGTGATTATGGAGCGTTTTGAGCAATAAAGAGTATAAATCGTGGATTAGATCGAAGTCGTGAAATTTGGGAATGAAGAAAGCACATTTGCACACAAGAAAATCTTACCCCGAAGCATTCATTGACAATTTTGGAGCAGTTAAAGATTTCAAATGACTTTATGTTCTTCATAAGAAATAAAGTAGACATCCTAAGCTTTCCAGCAGTTCAAAAACCGACTCATTTGGAGTTTTCTACATCAAATTATGAAGTTTTGAAGTTAGCAGTTGTGCAGCTGGAATTGGGTCTCGAACGAGAATTTAAGGTCTCGAACGAGACCTTTGAATTTTGCTCACAGAGAGTTGTTTTTCGAACGAAAAAAGCATCGAAACTTCAAATTAAGTCATGTCTCGAACGAGACATGCATTTTCTCGAACGAGACATGAGAAAAAGGGCTGAATCAATGTTCGAATTGGATTCTTCTCCTATTTCAACTTCAACGCAACTCCTAATCCAATTCCGTCTTGTATTTGGAGTTATTTTATTATTCATGGACTACCTCTACTATATAAAGGCATTGTAATAGTATTAGTTAAAAATCAATCAAAAAATTAGACATTAGATTACATTAGTTATAATTTAGTTTTTATTAAATAGTTTTTTAGTTTAGTTTTTTCCAGCAGTTTATAAGTAGTTTATAATTAGTTTATAATTAGTTTCTGCAAGACGATTGTTGAAGATTTCAAGCTTAATCAAGACGATTCTTTCCGAAATTGACAACTCCGGTATTTATTGTTTAATTATGCTTTCTTCTTCATCATCCTTCTTGTTTTGTTTCAGTTTTAATATGAGTAACTAAAACCCTTGTTCGAGGGTTGATATGAACTTATAAATTGGTAATTACTTGGATTGGATGGATTAGTTTTAATTCGTGTCTTAATTATTAATCTTATTGCTTGGATTAAATTAGCTATTTAGTTCATGATTTTGTGTTTAATTAACTAATTGAGAGATTGTTAATTAAATAGACATAGATAATTAAGAACTTAAAGAAAAAACCGTGAGAGCGGGTTGGAATTTAGGTAGTCATTGAGTTTGCTTAATAATTATAATTTGATTATTTAATTCAGTTTTAATATCGTGAGAGCGAGTTAATAATTGGTTAGTTAATTAGGTTGTGATTTTATTCGGATCTTTGAGGCTTGAGAGGGCGGGATTCGGTGCTTTAGAATAGCTCGATTCGCGATAAAATCACTAAGAAATCCTATTCCATAATTTTGCTTATTTATTTGGGATTATCAATCCTTGAACTTTTTAATATTATTGTTTTAAACCCTATTTTATTATTTGTTTTCAGTTTATATTAGTTTAATTAAATTACAAAACCCTATTGATTTTTCTAGCTAGCCGATTAAAAAATATTTGAAATTAGTGATTAAGTCCATTGTCTCTGTGGGATCGATTATTGGTCTTCCAAGTTATATTACTTGAGCGATATCGTACACTTGCGATTATTTGCCAATAAAACACCAAAAATTTCATTAGAGTGGGACGGAGGGAGTATATTTTTTTTTTAAAAAAGTTAGATGTAAATTTACTAAGAATAGTATTTGTGTTGTTATCAATCTATATTTACCATACGTCATGTCATTTAAAAATTAATATTATTTTTAAAATAAATTATTGATTTGCTGACATTTTATAGTTTACTTCAAATATAAAATGTGCAAATAGAAATAAATTGTTTTTTACATGAAATTATTTGTTGAATAAAAGTATAATTATCTTTACAAATGCTAAGATAGCATGTAATATAGTATTAGAAATTAAATTTTTACTTTATTTATTTGTCAAAGAGTGTTAACTATATTGTTATTTATCGCCAGTAAATTTGATAAACATTTACACCATTTTAGAATGAATTATCTTTATTATGTATTCAGTACAATTAATTGATTCTAGTATTTTTTTCTAATTAAATTAATACTAATAACAGTAGTTAATTTTTAATTAAGGTTTTGAAACATAAAATATTGCTACAAAGGTTTTAAACTCGAATCTCCGGTATGCAACTGAGTTAAAATTTATGCCCAGTTTGGCTAGAGTAAGTAGACTGAAAAATAGATTATTTTTTTAAAATATAATTTAGGTCTACTTTCTTAATGGATGCTTAGATCAATTAATAATCCTTCGTATGTTCTATTACTTTGTATGTCTCAAATTTAACTGCTTCCGATTCAAAAGATATTTCAAACTCTTTTGATCCGTAAAAGTCTAACATTTTCAACCACATAAATAATATTTTTAAATATTTAGTGCAAAAATTACTATCACGAGACTAGAATCGATAAATAGTAGATAATTATTATTGATTTCATATAAAAGAAAGAAAAGATAGTGTATAATTTTCTATAATACAAAGATATAGAAAGCTATTTATGTCGTTTAATTAGTTTCAAAAAATAATATATTACATTAAGATTAACTTATATTTTTTATAAATAAAAATTGAAATAAAGAATTTATATTAAACTTATTGAGAAGCTAACTTCTTAGAAAATATACTTTCCGAGAAGTTGACTTCCTCGTGGGAGATTTATTGCTCATATGGTTCTATCGGATTCAAATTTAGAGTAACCCATACTTATTATAGTGATCAAATATCATATAGCTAAACAAAACAAAATATTGGAAAACTTTATAAACTCTCCTACTTGCAAGTGATTGCAACTTGAATTAAACTAATCAATCACATAATTATAATACATATGTGAGATTGAGCCGATATATTTGAAACTAGCGAGTTCAAACATTTTATAGTTATTTCCGGGATATGCATTCCTTAATTACTTCTTCTTAATCCTTATATCTACAATTATGATGCTAATCTCAGCACAACATCATCATTATCATCACATAAATATAATTATTTTCTGTTAGTGGGGAATGAATAGAAGCAATGACATTGTAATAATTAATAAAATGGCAATAGACCTAATATTGAGATGCATAGTATCATGTGATTAGCTAATTAAATTAAGGATGATTACATTTTAATCATTAATATCTTGTTAATTATGATCAAGTTGCAACATAAATATATAGTAATGTACTTATAAACAGCACTACAGGAGCCAAAAATGACTATTAATCCTCAAAAATGTATATAAAGTTAGATATGGGTAAGTGGTTTTTGATTTCTTAGGTTATATATTCAAATGTTTGTAAAGGAAGCACATCAAATGGCATGTGTGTATTTATATTTTGTAGTGCATTATTAACAAAAACAAGTTGGAGTAATTTATTATGGAAAACAAAGTTGATTATTGTAATCTTGTTTGTGTTCTTTTATTTTTATTTAATAATTTTTCACAATTTATTTATGTGTGTGCATTGTGTGAATCACGAGTTCCTAATTAATAATGTGAATTACATAATTAACTAAAAATAAATAGAATTCGAACCCCCATTTTAAGCTTGACACCGTCATTTGTGTGCACACTCTTTGTTACTTAAGTTCTTCCACCATTTTCTCAAACCAAAAAAGAAAAAGAAATCGTCCACCATCAATATTTAGTTCTTAATTCATTTTTGAGTATATCATGCCGATCATTTATATTATTTTCTTTAAGGAGGGGAGCGCTTGTGGGAGAAAATGAACTCGCGATCTTGACAGTCTGATGTCCAGTATTTATATTATTTGAACTATAACTCGTTGGTACCTTTTCTATTATTAGTTAATCTTATTATATAAAAAGCAGCCGTCTGCATTGACGAAGCCAGATTGTAATTTAAGGTAGAACATAATTTGTTTAATAATTAAAATATTATATTATAGAATATATACTAAAACTATAATTTTTTAAAATTTGAAGTATAGCTTTCTCATGTAATTTTATTTCTTTTTTGAATTTTTTTAAAGTAATTTTTTTAAAAATATTGATGCCCTGTTATGTAGGATTAATACTATTCTTTTCATAATTCTTTTGTTAAAATAAATTTTTAAAGTGGACTTTTTTGTTTTGTTGGTATAACCATGAGATATTCTGAACGAGTTTCAATTATAAAACGGCAATATTTAAACTTTACACATTCAGACTAATCTCACTCAAGTCGGGTAGGTCTCTTATGGAAGAAAAAACTCTGCTTTTAAGTTTTAAACTGCTGCATACATGAGTATGTTTCAAACCCGCTAACTCATTTAAGATAGGAGAGCGTCTTACCAACTCACTTGCATCTTGAAATTTAAATCAGACTTCTTTAATGATTGATTTGCTAAGGGTGTTTGCACTAAGTTATTAATCCTATTACAATGATGCATATCTCTTTCTCTTTTTAAATTTGTTCTCTTCCTTCTCTCTAATTTTTTTTTTCATTTTCATCCTTTAAATAGTGAGAGAAGGTGATTATCCGGTTTCGATTGGAAATCACCTGCTCTCCGTCCATAAATAAAAAATAATATATAACTTTAGTCTTTATTCAATAAAATCTCTAAACTATGTAACTCTCCGATATGGAGTTTATCCTTTTCTTTAATTTTTTTTTTATAATTTTATGTTTATTTTGTGGTTTGTTTTCTTAGATCTGTTAAGAATTTCTAGTGTTTGTTCGGATTTTAGATTCAATTTCTTGTAGATCTAAGATTTTGAAGGATTTTCTATTTAATTTCATAGAATTCAATGGACAAAGATGATCGGAAATACTCAACTTCAACGGATCTAGCGGTTTCAAGGTCTAATCGGAAGTATTTCAAAATCAAGACCCTCGCACGCAACGGAACTTTATTCATCGTTTGCGGCCCAAGATGGCAACCTTAGCGAGATCAACGGCTTGAGTCTTCTCACTTTCGATTAATTTTTTGCTTGTTTCCTTTGTTATTTTACTTGCTTTCTTTTGTTGTTTCTTAAGTTTTTGATAGATTAGAGATGGAAAGATCATATAATTAAATTTTGTCAAATAACTTTTTAAATTGTACTTTAATATTATTCTAATGGATTCTAACTTTTCCAAAAAAAAGGGGGTTTTACTATTTGCTGCCCCTATTTACTAGATACCGCTTTGAAAACTATCATTTCGCCCTTTAACTAAAAAAAAAACTTCTTGTCTCAACTTGATTCGAATACATCGATTATAATGACGAATAATGCTTACGATTCGTCGGGGAACGAGTGTCGACAATCCCAAAACGAGTGTATCGATTAATTTTTTTTTTGAATTTTTGTCTACGCTCTGGGATCGCGTCGGCCCAAATAGGGAACGTCTCCTGTAGACGTTCCCTCTCTGTGGAAACGTCTCCAGGAGACGTTTCCCTTCTCTGTGCCGGCGACGACCGAAAACGCCGCCGCCGACAATAATTTCTTTTTAATTTTAAAAATAAATTAATAATTGAGATAAAAATTAACTAGTTTAGAGCAATTATAAGTAATTACTTTAGTGTGTTTAATTAAATTTAAGTAGTATTAGTTTAGAGTTTTAGGTAATTTAATTAGTATTAGTTTAGAGTTTAGGATTATAATCAGTTCGTCGGATTTGAATGTCATTTAACTTCGTAGAAAATCTGAACTTTGCATAATCAAGCCATAACGCGTTGCCCTTGCAAATGCATAACGGTTATATAGAATTGATTTGTGTTTGTCTTTCGCGGATTTCACTAGTAATATGATAAATACAAAGTCCGCTTCCATAAGCTGTGAAACTTATTTTTTTGTACTATTTATGTGCTTTAAACCATGCAAGTACTTACATACCTATATACTTTAGAAAAATGATTAATACTCCCTCCGTGCCATTTTAATTGACAAAATATGGAGTTTTTGGTGTCCTATTCTAATTGACAAAACTAACTTAACTATAATTTTTTTTTAACTTTTCATCTTTACCCTCATTTAAATTTAAACTGTTTATGGAAAAATGGTGAATATTTAATGAGAATTTGACTAACATACTAATAGTATTAGTTAGCTCCATTATCAATAGAGGGGTATAGAAGTAACTATTTATGTCATTTATTAGTTTGTATTGGTTATTGTAATTTAGTTATTATGGCGAAAGTCAAAATTAAAGAGAGGAATACAATAACTAAAGTCAAACAAAATAAATATAAATGAACATTAGATATATAAATATAGGGTTTTACTCTATCCAGCACAACCCCTATTTACTAGATATCGCCTTTTCTAATTATCTCCTTGCCCTTTTAACTAGCACATAATAATTCTTTTCCTCTCAACCTCATTCCAGTCCCGAAATTGTAATGGCTGATAACGATTCCAAACTAAACTAATTAATTTGAATTAATCTAAACTAACTAATTCTAATTAAAAACAAAGAAAACGATAATTTTTAATTGAACGTTTCCAGATTATGTTTTTTCAGAGGGAGAGACGTTTTCAAATTACGTTTCTCCAGAGGGGGAGACGTTCCCAGGTTATGTCTCCCCAGAGGGGGAGGCGTATCCAGATTATTTTTCAAAAACGTCCCCATGAAATTTTTCGAATAAAAAATTATTTTTCGATTTTTTTTAAAAATTAAACGAAAAACTTATCGTGTTATCTCGTCCTCTTTCCCGATTAGATTTCGAAATTTTCACCCAAGATTTTTGTTATTCGTGTTTGAATGTGAGTTAAGAGGATTTGAATGTCAGTTTTAGAATTAGGAAAAGGTAAAAAGGTATTTAGGTAAAAAAAGGGCGCGGTACTTAATAATTTAGGGGCGGAAAATAGTAGTCCACTAAATATATGGATTCTATATGATAAATGTATATTTTCTATTTCAATTATTTTTGAAAAGTAGTCCGATTAATCCGCCCATATATAAAATATATAACAATTACATACAAAAACTAAAAATATTATACTTTTTGTAGGTTAAAAAAAATCATTTATATGTATATTATTTTAAAAATTATATTATTAATCAATCGGTATATTTTTATTAAAAAAGAAAGAGTTTAATTGTATTTTCAATAAACTTTAATGAAGAATTATGTCTTCTTTTGAAAAAAAAAACTTCTTTGCCTATTCAAACAATTGGGCTGGGCCTAAAAAATTATGTTTTTTGTTTTTGTTTTATGGATCAGCAAAGCAAAAAAGTCTGCATATGAATGAGTGCAAACATAAGAGCTAAATAAGAAAGAAACCATTTATTGTCAAAAAGAAAGAAAGAAACCATTTAGGGGGTGTTTGGTTCGAAGTCGGGAATGGGAATGGGAATCGGAATGGAAATTTTGCCATGTTGTTTGGTTCCATCAAGTAATGGGAATGATTCCATTAGTTTGTGTTTGTTTGGCAATAATTTAAAATGGGAATGGGAATCAATTCAATTTTTAACTCTACAATTAATTGTCTTGAAAATTATGAAAATTACGCAAAAATAAAATATAATTAAAATATATAATTGCTATAAATTACAATTAAATCATTCATTAAAAATATGTCTAGAATAATTTGTTTATAACACAAACATCAGCGTTTTGATCAACATCGTTATAATCCATAAACTACAATTTTATGTCTCAAAAAATTTAAAAATTACACAAAAATAAAAGATAATTAAATACATAATTTTTATAAATTGCAATTAAATCATTCATTAGAAATATGTCTAGAATAATTTGTTTATAACACAAACATCAACGTTTTAATCAACATCGTTCTAATCTATAAACTAAAAAAATACATGATAATTTTAAAATTGAAACACTCGAAAACACTGCCAATAGCTTTGGAGTAATTAACCTGCAAATACAATTAGATTTAAATGAGTCAAATTACCAAATACATAAGATAATGAAACCAATAAAGTAATTAAACACTCAACATATTATCAAGCATTCAAACAAAGCAGAATGCATGATATGAGCCGAGATGGTAAGATTAATAGATCTTCAAATGCAAAAAAATACATGATAATCTTTAAGTGCAAAAAATACATCAATTGCTGACAATTACTGTCTGCTTAACCTCCCAAAAAATCCCTGAAATATCTCCATTTTTTATCTTATTATGCAGAGAAAAGAAAAGAGGGTGGTCAAGAATTTCATGTTACAATATGATATCATACGTGTGCTTCAAGAAGAAGGAGCTGACGTCACAGGTTTTTCATATTATAAAGTTGGTCATCGGGTATTGTATACAATTAAATCCCAGGTCTAGTATTCTATTGCATTAATTCTTTGTTGATTAGAAGATGCATCAGTCAAAAGCTATAAAACATGCTCAGTAGATCATGTATTCAGCTAAAGCAAACTTCTCGTCTAATCTAGCAACATAACAACAAATACAGCCAATCTAAAGTGAAATTAATGGAGATGGCGGACAATGAAATCACATGAGACTAAGCAGTTAATTCATGAGCTCAAAATATTCAAAGATTACATAATCAAAGTCAATGCAACAAACAGAATTAGCATGCCAGAATAAATGCAGCAGTCAAAAGCTATACAACATGCCCACTAGATCATTAATTCAATCAAGAAATCCACAAGCAAAGAAAACCCAAAAGGGTACTCATCAAATTAAAATCAAACCAAACCAACAAAAAGATAATTACTTCACTTATCTTTAAGCTCACTAAGCAACTGAAAAACACAACAATGGATCAAAAATTTAAATACTCACATAATCGTTTAAGCAAATGAACAAAACCCCAAGCTAAAAGGGCACTCATAAAATCTAACCAAATCTCAATCTACCAACAAAAAAAAAAGTTGAGGCACTTACTTTTGAGCTCTTCAAGCCAACGACCGACACTTTCAAAAGTAGTATCGCGACTAATAACATAAACAATGAGAGCACCAACAACACCACTATAGTAATTAGAAGTAACACTAATGCATATACCTAAAGATAATACACTTTCCTGAAATTCGTTGGGCCAATCAGTAATAGAAAAGAGCAAGATCAAATATGCATAAGAGACAATCAATCACACTTGACAGAAATGAGAATGATTCCACTATAATAACCAACTTCAATATCCAACTTCAAATTATCATAAAAAAAACGAACCACATTATAATCCTATTGTGATGCAACCCAAATATATTCAAATGCAAACAAAAAAAATGCATTTATGAGCATGTTTCTCATATCAAATATCAAATTCTTTTTTTTTTGTTCATTTAATGCATATACCTACTGATTCTGAGTTTAAACGAAATACATCAAAATCATATCAAGAGCAGGCTATTATTAGTTTGATTTTACTAATTAGTAGGTACTCAAACAAGCAACTTACCAGTTGCAGCAAGCTCATACTCCAGCATATTAACCAAAAAAAGACAGAACAGAACACCAATCTTGCATGTGGGTAAAGCATAATCAAAATTACAATGCACCAAAGATAACAACAACTAAACCGAAATGCAAACAAAACCCAGAGACACAACAATAATTGTAACTGTAACTTCAATCACAAACAAAAATGAAAAACACAAACAATTGTTGAAATTATAACATAACAAGCACGTACTGGAGTAAGATAAGCGGTAGCGATAACAGATCAGGGGCGGAGGTAGCAGATCAGTTGTGACAGCGGAGTAGCAGAACAATAACTGCAGAGTAGATGAACGGTAGCTACTGAGTGGAGGCGGAAGCAGCTGATGAGTGGAGGCGGAAGCAGCTGATGAGTGGAGGCGGAAGTAGCTGATGAGAGGCGGAAGCAGCTTCAGAGAGGCGGAAGCAGTTGCAAAGTGGAGGCGATGGCGGTAGTTGAGCAGTGGCACCAGTAGCGATGGAGCAATAGAGAAAAATAGTAAAGCATCGTGTTTTTTGAAATAGAAAATTAGGTCAGGAATGAGAATGATTGAAGTGGATATGCTAGGGAATGGATGATTCCCATTCCAGGGGTCTTAGCATTCCCATTCCTGGGCTTAATTTGTGAAACAAACACATACTATGGGAATGGGCCATTCCCATTCCCATTCAGGGCCTAATTTACTCTAAACAAACAGCCCCTTAGAAGTTTTAGACCAAATTATACTATCCTTGCTTGAGGGGATATTTTTTCAGATTAATCTTTTATGAATCAAAATATCTATAGATCAATATAATTATATAATTGAGAGATATCTACATAAAACTATTAATTTTTTTAAAGTATTTTCTTTTAAATTCATGAAATCAAATATGAAACGGTTACATTTATAAGAAATTTGGAATAATTCGAAAACTAAACCCGATAACCTGACATGGAACAGATAACATGCTGTCTGATTCGCAGAACTTATTTACGAAAATAAAAATAAATTATTAACTGTTTCGCTAAATAAGTGCAGTCTTCAATCACTTTTCGATCAAACTTCTCCAATCACCCGTAAACTCACAACAATCCATTCAATCACCACTTAATAACTCCTTTATAAAAAAAAGACAACAACCTTTCACAGAGAAAGGATAATAAACATTTCACAGAGAAAAGATAAAATAAAATATACAGAAAAAAGATAAACAATGAAAAATAAATATAACTTATATAGCTCATAAACGATTCCATTTCATTATTGAACTATTTTGAATCTATCTTCGCTTCTTGTAGTTGAATTGCGCTCCGTTGATAAATTTTAATCCATCGAGAAAAAATGATAAAAAAATCGCTATTTATATATTTATGAAATTAAACAACATAAATAAAAGGATGACTACCGTCAATTAAGAAAATCAAACCATTAACGGCGACCGGATAAAAATTAAGAAAAAAAACTCTTGGGGGCTAGGGTTTGTATTTTAATAGATAATTCTCATTAGTTATTTGAATAAAATATTTATCAAAAGTAAGGATATTTATGAATTTTAAATTGAATATATAATTCTCATTAGTTTTCAACTCGGATAAAATATTTTTATATATTTATTGATTTTATATTCGAACTAAGGTGAAATTTTATAAAATTTCACATTTTATATATTTAAAATTCATAGATTTAGCAAAATTTGTAAACTCTAGAAACCACCAATTCAATCGGGGCCTAGATGTCGTATAATTATTTTTAATACATAAATAATTAAATTAGATTAACAGAAAAAAAAAACAAATTAATTAAGTACCATTTAAAAATCACATCCTAAATTTGTTTTAATTCGTCATTAATAGTATATATTAATTTTATTTGTTTAAATTATGATAAATTTATATTGGAATTATTTTCCAAATACCTGTTTTTGGCAAAAAAATTACAACATTTTGGCCCATCTTTCCCGCATTTTCTACGCTGCCTATTTTTCTAACTTATTTACAAAAGTACCCACTATATATAGAAGCCTTATCTCATTTTAGGTTAAATTTTTATATAACCGCTTTTTTTCCTCTCTCCTCTCAAAGTTCTATCTTCTTTTTTTCTTATATTCTTCTTCTTTTTCGTTTGATTTTCAGTTTTTCTCCTCCGGTTACTTTTCCGTTCGCTTTTCCGTTCGCGCTTCCGTTCGTTTACTTTCGATGGATTTCTCGTCGTTTTCGGTCATTTTTTTGTTTGCTTTTTCCGTTCGCGCTAGTCCGTTCCTCTCTTCCGTTCGCGCTATGAATTTATCGACTCGTTTTTAGATTTATGTAATTTTTTAGGTTTTTTGTAATGATTTAAACATTTTGTAAATAAATTATTGTATATTTATAATTTTTTGTTTATAAAATTGTTATACATATAATTATTTATTTTCTCTTTCTCTTATTCATAAATTTGTTTATTGCTACTGATTTTGTAAAGAACAAATTAATTTATGGTGCATTTGTAGTAATTTTATAATATATTTCCGTTTTAGTGTATTTCTGGTGTTTTTAGGGATACCTGTGTTTTTTGGTGTATTTCTGCCATTTTTTAGTATATCTATGATGCATTTACAGTGTCTATGGTATATTTGTAGTGTTTCATGGTATAGACCAAAAAAAACATTACAAGATGACATAAATACACTATATATATATACTATATACACACTAATCTTATACTATAAAAACACTATATATACAATATTATTACACTATAAAAAAATAAAAAAAAAATCCAGGTTAAAATCTATGAAAAATAAATAAATTATTAGAGACTGAAAAATAAGGTTGTGCAATTGGTCGGTTCGGTTGAAAAAAACCGAAAATCAAAATTGAAAATTGAAAAAGTTATTTGTGATATTTTTTTTAAGTATTTTTTATAAATAAAAAAAGTAAAAAAAGAAAATCAAAATTTAACAGATAAAAATGTAAATAAATTAACAAAACATGTATTTCAAGAATTATCATTTTTTTTATTAATTATGGATTTGTTTTTCTGACTCTTTTTAATTTGAGTGTTAATTACTTTCAGTTTTTCTATCTTTTTTTCCTAAAAAAAAAGAGAATTTGTGCTTGTTTTCACTGCAAAAATATCCTATTTTCACAGAAGGGACAAAAATAAGAACCTCAAGAATAGCCACCACCACTCTCTATTGAAGAGGTTTTAGAGAGGTTTCCCTTTGTCCATCTTCTTCCTCATCTTCTCCATCTTCTTCACTCTGTTATGCATACTCACCCATAAAAACTGGCTTCTACAGCTTCAGTAGCCATGACTCAAAGAGCTCAATTTCAGTACCAAAACTGGCCACCAAAACCTCCAAAAATCAACAGAACTCAACATCCCCATAAAAATCTCCACTTCCTTTCGATTCCCACTTCTCATTCTCTATCTAACAATTCACTCTCTTCCTCTTCTTTCCCTCTAATCACCAAATTCCCCAGAAATTTACTTCCTTTTCACCCTTTACATGACGCCACTGAAGAACATCTCATTCTAGAAAACCCTATTAAAAAGCTTGAATCTTTGATTAATTTAGAGTTACCCACTAACCACAATCATCAAATTTTGCATCAGGAATCACCTAAAAGAGTTTTTATCGAAGACCCACCTTGGATTTCAGCTCTTTTTTTCAAGAGTCTTTATAAAGTAGCTAATAAAGAAGTGAAATTGGAGTTCAAAGATATTGAGAAAAAGAAGTATAATTTGTTGCGGAGGCGGCAAATTAGAGAAGAGACTGAGGCATGGGAGGGAATGGTGGAGGAATATAAAGGTCTAGTGAAGGAAATGTGTGAGAGGAAGTTGGCTCCTAATTTGCCTTATGTTAAAAGCTTGTTTTTGGGTTGGTTTGAGCCGTTGAAAGAAGCTATAGAAGGGGAGCAGAATTTTCAGAGGTCAAAGAAGCAGAAGGCTGCATTTGCCCCTCATATTGAGCTGTTGCCAGCTGATAAAATGGCTGTGATTGTTATGCATAAGATGATGGGGCTGATGATGATTGGCCATGAAGATGGGTGCGTGCCCGTCGTCCAGGTTGCGGTGCAAATTGGCATGGCTATAGAGCAGGAGGTGAGTGTTACTGTGTTAAAAGTTCTCATTTTTTGTGTTGTTGGTCCTTAATTGTTTTATGGAGAATCATGTTAGTACTAGGGTTGGTGAATGCTGTGGAGGATGTAGAACTATGGAATTAAGATTGAGTAGTTGATTTGTGTAAATGTTGTTAGTTACAAGGATGTTGTCCATCTTGAGGGCAGTATTTGAGAGAGAATTTTCTAACTAAATCTAGGAGATTTCATGTTTGGTGATTCAAAAGAAATACTTGGATAGTCGGCTCGGAATTAAAGTGGATCATTTTATTACAAGCTAAACTTAAATTATTGACATATGTCAAAATTGAACACACTCTTGTGAATATATAAGAAAAATCATTCTTGTATCATCTCAGGTAAGAATTCACAGTTTCTTGGAAAAAACCAAGAATTTCCAGAGGAAGACTGCGACATGCGATGCTCAAGAAAATCTGGGAAAGGAGAAGGAGATACTCAGAAAACGTGTTAATTGTTTGATTAAAAGAAAGAGGCTGTCCGATGTGCAAAAGCTGGTGAAAAATGAAGAAATGAAACCTTGGGGTCGAGATAAGCAGGCTAAGGTATTCTGCCTTCTTTGCTTGTCTTTTTGAAATGTCTAATTGATTTGTTTTGAGATTGATGACATTTTGTTTCTTTTCGTTTCTTCTCTATACGTTTTCCCTTACTTATGCTAATTTCAATTGTGCAGCTGGGATGTCGCCTGATAGAACTATTAACTGAAACAGCTTTTGTGCAACCTCCAGTTAACCAATCAGCAGATGTTCCACCAGATGTTCGACCGGCATTTAGGCACAAATTTAAGATTGTAAAAAATAGTCCAGGGTGAGATGTCTGTTGATTACTTTTTGGGCATTGCCTCGTTCATGAGGTGGCTAATTTCTAGACATTAAAGTCTCATATTATTAGCTACTTATCATAAAATTCTGAATGATGCAGGTTTTGCTTTATTATCTTGTTTTCTCAGTTTCAAATTTTCATGTTTAGTTTAATTCTGTGGTCTTGCAGGCAGAAAATGGTGAAGAAGTATGGAGTTATAGAATGTGATTCCCTGATCCTCAAGGGGATGGATGGATCTGTGAGTTAAGATATCTCTTTGATTTTGAACTCTCTGATTGGTCCTTTTCAAATTGATTTCCGCTGCATTTTTAATTCTAAGCCTGCATGCTCAAATTGCATATAGGAAACTTCTTTTAGCAAACTTAGTTATTATTGCGTTGTTACTATCTCATGTTTGCTGTTATTACACATGTCATTTAATGAATCCAAAATAATTAACCACACGTCATCATGACTTTTTTATGGTCCTCCTGTAAGAAAAGAAAACAGCTGTAAGCGGTATGAAAGATCTTAAATCCCGAGTGTTAATCTATCTGCAGCATATGGTGTTGCTGGCGAATTTCTTTTTGCATCACAAGTTCTATGCATTTAATGCATATCCTTGTTTTTTGACTGTATGCTACTCGACTAATATAGTACCTTTTTCCTTATGCAGGCTAAGCATATGTTGATTCCTTATTTTCCTATGCTGGTACCTCCAAAAAAGTGGAGAGGGTATGCTTGATATACAGTCATAGCTGATATAGAATTGTGTGTATTGCATTTTCTTTCAAAACTGCTGTTACAATTGCTATAAATGGCTTAAGAGTCGATATAATGATTGCACCGTAAGTTACAAAAAAATGCATAGCTTCTAAATTGTAGAGATAAGAAAAGAGGGATGGGAAGAAAGGGAATGGTGGTTGGCTTTAGGTATACATATCAAATATGGATATGACCCCGGCATTTTGAATATTTCATTATGTTTTTGCAATGATGTTACTATAGTGGTTTGATTATGACCACAATTTTTGCCTGATGGAACTATGACCACAGTTTAAATCAGCGATTAACTAATTGTTAACTAGGGGTTTTCATTTTCTCCTCATCTTTTTTCTTATTTCCTTTCATTTTGCTTTTATAGAATCGTTAGAAAATAAACATGCAACTCACACACACATCTTAAATAAGATTTTTTATGTGGTGCAACAATTCTCTTAGATTCCTGGAGCCACTTTTGATTTTTCACCATGAAAGATAAAAGTTAGAACGGCCTAGTTATTGTAGTGTTTTTCTTTTACATGTAGGAATTGAAGAAAATTGTAGTTACTAGAAAGTATTCCCCTCTAACTGGAATCAACGTACTGACAAACACACCTCATTAAACACACCTCATTAATTTCCGCTACTCCATGCAAACCCACCCCCGACACAACTCTCCTTCCCTACCTCACACCCTGTTCTTCTTACATAGCTTTTGCAATATGTAATTTTCTCGTAATGTGAGCCAGAGCTTCAATATTTATCTTGTTTTATATAAAAGCTTATACTAAAGAATGAAGTAATATATAGATTGCACTTGGACATGCAGAGTAGCTAATGTTTGTTTGAAGCAATTTGGACTTTAATTATATTCTGATTTGAAATACCTGGACCTGGAAGGTACGACAAGGGTGGGCACTTCTTCCTGCCTTCATACATCATGCGTACTCATGGTTCTAGGAAGCAACAGGATGCGCTTAAGAGTATTCCTGCAAACAATATGCAGAAAGTATATGAGGTGAGGAGATATTAGCTTCTTTTATTTTATTTATTCTTTTGTCTTTTGTTTAATTCTACATTTGCTGCATTCAGGTAGATTATAAATTTATAGTATTTTGAGACATATTTTGTGCATTTTTGATGATGTCAGTTATGTGTACCATTTAACATCCAGAGAGAGTTGAATTAAATAATTTGTTGGTTGATTTCTTATGATTTACCAACTGCTTTCAATTCGTTTTAAAGGGTTCACATGTGATTATTTTAATTTGGAGTTGACTGCTGTTATCTTGCCTGTTTATTTTAGATTTGTGTTTTCTGTTCTGCCTGGTTTATTGACATAAATCTTTCTATCATAGGTGCATAACACGCATTCTTAATTTCGTAATTTATAATAGGGTTTGAAGTAATTAATTTCAGTTTTTTGTGCTCGCATTATCTTACCGTAGCTTAGATCATGCAATTTTCAATTCAAGCTGCGACTATTCCTTGTGTGAATAATAAACTTGGAGCATGATTATATGTGGTTCTTAAATGGCATGTGAACAGGCCTTGGACACACTTGGGAACACTAAATGGAGGGTCAACAGAAGAGTCCTTGATGCTGTGGAGACTATATGGGCAAGGGGCGGCAACATTGCAGGCTTAGTTGACCGAGAAGATGTTAGTGCAACTTTAAATTTCATATCTCTTGTATTTGTTTTTACAAAAGAATTGTTCGACTTTCATCAGCAGTTTTTGACTTGGGGACTGGCATCCTATGATTCACTCTTCTTCTGAAATAATGCTCATGTGTCAAGACTTGATCATCATAAAACTCCAAGTTAATTGCTATATAGTTTTACCCTTGGAAAAATTTATTAGTCATCTTAGTTTGAAGATAGTAGGTTGGATACTTACAGCTGTAGTTCTTATGTTCAATAACTTGATAAACTATAAATGAGGGTTGCTCGAAATCCCACATAAACTAGGTTTATGTTACCTGATTTTCTTTTTCCAAATTGGTTTCAGATCCCAATACCAGAGAAACCACTATCCGAGGATTTAACAGAACTTCAAAGCTGGAGATGGAATGTGAGGAAGGCAAAGAAGACAAATCGCGAGCGACATTCTCAACGATGCGACACTGAACTTAAGCTTTCTGTAAGATTTTTTTATTATAGTATCTTTTCAGTCATACGAAATCTTGTTTTTGGTGCATCGTTAAGTTATTTGTTGAATGCATGTATAGCAGAGATGGGTATCAATCATGTCAAGTCAAATTCCATTGGCTTTTATATACACCAATCTGTAACTGTAAATTCACTTGATAACTGAAGCAAATTGATTGTGTAGTCATTGACCTAGTTTAGTTACCAAGAAGTTTTCATGCATATATTATGCTTACATTTGATACCCATGACAGACATATTCTGAACGAGCTCCTTTTGAAACAGGTGGCTCGAAAACTGAAAAATGAGGAGGGATTTTATTATCCTCACAATCTTGATTTTCGAGGACGTGCATATCCAATGCATCCACATTTGACTCATCTAAGCTCTGATTTGTGTCGAGGAATTCTTGAATTTGCAGGAGGACGACCGTTAGGGAAATCTGGGTTACGGTGGCTGAAGATACATTTGGCAAACCTGTATTCAGGAGGAGTTGAAAAACTGTCTCATGATGGGCGCCTAGCATTTGTGGAAAATCATTTGGCTGACATATTTGATTCCGCTGAAAACCCTGTCAATGGAAACCGCTGGTGGTTAACAGCCGAGGATCCTTTCCAGTGCTTAGCTGCTTGTATTAATCTTTCAGAAGCCTTAAAGAGCCCATCACCACACACTGTCATCTCTCACCTGCCAATCCATCAGGTAAACTGTTAGCCAGAAGCATAAATAGCAGCAGAAATAATTGCAGCTATTGCAAATAGAAACTATATCTACAATCAATAGTTAGTTGACCTCAACTCTGTGCAACTTAACTCGGTCTCATTTAACTAGCTATGATGACACTTTAAAATGAGCTTTCTCTACAGAAGAGATTTTAAAAAAAATTATTTGGACTGGCTGACATTCTATAACATGTAGGAAATTGGGCACTATAATTCATTTAAAGAGAATTTCCTAGGATATCATTCTCAGTGCACCAGAATCTGCACTTGTGAAGATTTACTAGTGATTTCTTTGTTCCATCTGATTAGAGCGATAACCCTGTGAACAGCAATTTGGCTGGTGATAATGTGCATTTCTCGTCTGTTATTAGAATAAGATGCTTGATATCAAAGTCAATATCTTTGTCTCTGATTTTATGTGTGGAAACTGAGATATGTTTACATAATATTTAAATTGAAATTTCTGATTACTTCACATTCTTATTATAAGGTTAGGTATTGGCACCTATTGTCATTTGTTACTATTATATAATCTGTAGTTCTGGTATCTCTGTCATTAACATGTTTTTAATTTCTCATCTAATGCATGGTCATGGTACATGAAGTACTTTTCCAATTGTACCGGGATGCTAGATTGGTCTTGCCTGCACATATCTATACTGTGATCTTTATAGCTCTCTTCGTCTTTTTTTGTGTTATGATGCTAATGTAGAGTTAATTCCTGCTTGCTCTCTCTCCCTGTCTCTACCCTCAAATAGGATGGATCATGCAATGGCTTACAGCACTATGCAGCCCTGGGAAGAAACAGTGTATGTCTCGTTATTATCTTTTCTGCTGATTGTTCTGTTAACCACATAGTGTTTTGCATGTTTTTATTTTTTTATTTTTTGCCACCATTCTCAGAAAACATAGTTAGCGAGTAATCGTGATTGATTACGTGATGTCCAGAATTTCTCTTAAGCTCTGTGATGGTCTCACTTATCCCCTAGATTGTTATTTGGTCATGTGGTGCACGAATCATCCTTTTAGAGTCTGTGCTTGTGACATAAAGGGGTAATTGTTGATCAAATTTACGCGTGCCTTCTAATTATGCTGTATAACTTCTCTTCTTTTTCCTTCCTATACTTTTTTTTTTGCATAACCGGATGTTAAGGCTTTAAAGGTTGTTTCATGTTAAATTCTTATTTATTTGTCAAGTAATAGGAGATAACATGATAGTGTGCTTATGTACAAATTATTTTTCCTCACCAAAAAAGGAATGGAAATTGGTTTCTTTTCTCAAAAAGAACACATCGTTGATGTTTGAAACCTTGAACTACTTAATTAGGATGTTTCAGGTTCAACTGTATGAAATTCATCTAAAGTAACTTAGCTTGCAGCCACATGGTATACTTATATTGGGAAAGAAATTAACATTTCATGCCGATGTTTGAGTATGAGCTCAAATTATTAGGAGCCTCACTCACTGGGGATTAGCCATTGAGGGGCTATGAATGAGGCTTGTCAGATCATTGCTTCTTGTATTCAATTGGGAACTAAATTATGTTCCATGCTTCTTGTTGAGTGTTCAAAATTAAGATAAAATGTTCTATCCTGAAAGCTCTCCTTGTGGCCCAAAGACCTTCAGTGATGTGATGATGGACCTGCAATTTATCACTTGCTATATCCAATTTCCTGTTATGATTTCTATTTCACTACGCCTTTCTATTAGTGGTTGGTACAAACTGATTAATCTATGCATGGAAAACATGATTTCCAGCCGGAAGCAGCAGCAGTTAACTTAGTTGCCGGAGAGAAGCCAGCTGATGTTTATACAGAAATTGCTGCCAGGTAGTGTATAGGTTGCTGACATTTGTTTTTCAGATGCGATATGTATTGTATTTTTTAGTTTTGATATAATCTGCTATTTTTGGTTGCTTTTTTTTTATAAAAAAAGTTAGGTATTTGAATATCTTCCGTAGGGATGGAAGTTACAGTCATTTCTTATCACATAAGACCTATCAGATCCTTGAATCTTTCTGGCATTATGTCTTCATGTGCATTTAGTTTTTGTTTTTCTTTTTAAATGAGAATTGAGTGATTCTTGCTGGCAGGGTCCATGAATTAATAGAAGCAGACAGCAAAAAGGATCCCGCTACAAATAAAAATGCTTTATTAGCCAAGCTTTTAATCGATCAGGTTGGTCTTATTTTTATTAGTCTTTTAAATTATTGTTTTTCTTGTGAGAGGAATATGGCATAAATGTCAACCAAATCTAAAACTTTGGGAGCTTTTCAGGTGGATAGGAAACTGGTTAAACAAACAGTGATGACTTCAGTATATGGTGTTACTTACGTTGGGGCACGTGAACAAATAAAAAGAAGATTAGAGGAGAAAGGCCAAATTACCGATGACAGATTGCTTTTCAGTGCAGCTTGTTATACTGCTAAGGTAAACAATGGTACCCATAGTTGAAAAGGATCAGGTATTTAAGAGCTTGAGTTGAAAAGTTTGATCTGGATCTGGCACTGTTAGCAATATGTGCCCACACGCCAACTCATATGGTCCTACATTATTGGTGGAAGGGGAATATATGTAATTTGAATAACCCAATCCCAACTACTAGGTGCAATTTGTGCTAGCCGTTTAGGTCAAGTTGTTTGGACCTAGTTTTAAACTTACTCAGGCTGTGACTTCATGGTTGTGCAACAAAATATACGTGCATGTGCATCTGAATAATTATGTTTAGTTGACACAATGATACAATATGGGCCTGAAAATGTAAACAATCATGTTGGTTAGTTTGTTCTTAAGTTGACATTATCCCTTCTTTAGGTGACATTGACTGCCTTGGGAGAATTATTTCAAGCTGCACGTGATATAATGAGTTGGCTAGGTGATTGTGCAAAGGTATGGTTTTCACATTTGAAAATAAGGCCAATTAAATCAACCAACTTGGTGACATCAGATATTTGATGGAGACGATCTTATATTTTTCACTTACGAAAGTACTGCAGGTTATTTCTTCAGAAGATCAACCCGTGAGGTGGACAACTCCCTTAGGTCTTCCTGTTTTGCAGCCCTATTATAAGACTGAAAGGCACCTTGTGAGTGTCATGTCATCCTTTTGTTTGATCTGACTTGACGTGAACATTTGCACCTTTAACATACAATTTATGCTACGTTCCTTTGCATTGATGATGTTTTGCCATTAGTTAGGTTATTCGCCTTCTGTTTGATCAAATACTGATAATACAAGGGCTGGTGTTTTTTGCTGCTTTTGTCATTGGTAGGGAAAATGTGAATTTGGCTGTGAGCATTTCGCAATAGGTGGGAACTATTGGTTATGATGAAAAAAAAATTAGCTGTAAGCTCATCAGAATTCCATCATGTGCACAATGAAAGGATAAATTCAATTTATTTAGTTGATCTGAAGTCATACCATACCTCCATCAAATGATTTAAAACAAGCTCCATGATTATGTCAGTTTTTTCCTCTTATCTGATCAGGATAGTGAACCCACCTTAGCTTTTTTTCCTATGTGCTGTTATGCTTGCGCGATTTGTTGGATTTGTGATCAAAGTAGGATAGTCATTTAGTGAAAGGGACTGTTCTTCTGTCATAGGATGCATACTAATATTATCGTTACTGGTTTTCTCACTGGCGGTGAGAAACTGTTACTAATGAGTAATGGCTGTACATCATTTAATATGTAGTAACCAATTTCTGAGTTAAGCTTCTCTTTTTCTAGCAGCACTTTGTAATTTAACTTGGTTTTTGCAGATAAGAACTTCACTTCAGGTTTTAGCCCTGCAACGGGAGGGTAACTCAGTAAGTTGCTCTAATTTTTTTGGCTTTTGTTTCTCTTTTTCTCTTTGGTGTTTTAAGCATTTACCAAACAAGATAAAATTTTATATACCAGGTAGAGGTCAGAAAACAGAGGACTGCGTTCCCACCAAATTTTGTGCATTCCCTTGATGGTACACACATGATGATGACTGCCGTGGCTTGTCGGGATGCTGATCTGCGATTTGCAGGTCTGTCTTGTGATCTACAGTAGATTTTATACTTCATGTTGTTTCCTTCATTTTTGTCCCGTGTCATCTCTTTTTTTTTTTATCACAAATGAACCAAATAATTAGATTTGTCACGTTTTCAAGTTTGGCTTGCTGGGTTTATCAAATCTAAATATACATCCTGTTTAAGCTCAATAAGTAATTCTTTGCCATTGACTTCCGTTTCCCAAGAACTTAGTGTCATTCTATTTTCTACTGGCCTTTTTTGTGTTGATTTCAATGTTTTTTTTGACTGAGGATGATGTTGAACGCTGATGAGATTCGGTCCCCTGGCATTTTCTATTCGTCGCCATTAAAATATTCATTTCTAATCAAAATTAGTTTGTTGGTCAGTTCAATTATTCGGTTTTTGCACACCCCTAGAGAGCCTGTTCATTACCACACACTAATTTGTTGGAACCTAATGCATGTTCTCAGTGTTCTTTATGTTTCTGATTCGTAATAATTTTGGATAGAATATAAGTTTGATTTGCATGGTAATATACTGTTAATCTGCTAACATCAGTTGTCTTGCACATAAAAGCTTTACGACACACTTCTAAAACAGGTCTGTCTCTCGTATGAAATTCTTCTAACAAATGAGTCATCTCTGCAGGTGTGCATGACTCTTTCTGGACACATGCCTGTGATGTAGATCTGATGAATCAAATCCTCAGGGAAAAGTTTGTGGATCTTTATAGCATGCCAATACTTGAGAATGTGAGTTGTGTTGATTTTGCTCTTAGCATGGACCAAAGTAAGGGTGTGCATTTAGTTCAAACCAAACTAAAATTCTAATCTTTTTAAACCAAATTGTCCTGATTTTAATAACTGTACCAGTCGTTTCGATTTGTTTTCAGTTTCTTTTGATTATTGGGTTCAGTTCTGCACCAAAAGTGACCTGAAACTTTTTTGTACTCTTAGAACCGAACTGAAAAACTATATTTTTAAATAATTTTAAACTGAGCCAGACCAGATTTATATTATTCAGTTTTGAAATAAAGTTTGCTAAAAGCAAATGGTGAACTCAACCTAAAAATGGGAACAATTTAGATCCTTTCTGTACAGGTGGCATCTGCTTGGAATGAGTTATTTTGATATTTCTTCTTGGTCATTTTTGTATTTATCCACTTTCAGATACAAATTCAACTCAATAATATAAGTACTAATCTTCTACTTTCATGATCTTTGAACCTTGCTATACCTTGGATTGTCACCAGTTGCTTGAGGAATTCCAGACATCATATCCAGCGCTGAAGTTTCCACCTCTTCCAGAGAGAGGCAATTTTGATTTGCAAGAAGTTCTTAAATCTCCATATTTCTTCAACTGATTCTTCAAGCAGACCTGCCATGCGTGCTAATGCTTCTAATTTCAGCTCAGGAACACCTAGAATTTTACAGGTTTTCTGTCCAGAGTTGAGCCGAAGTTTTTTTCAAACGGGGGTTGAGCTGAAGTTAGAAATGCTAAACAGAAGCCTCATTTGGCTTGCTGGTCCCAAAATCCTGAAAGATTATGAAGAGATTACCTTGCGGACCGCCTGTACAATCGTAAGTAACTAGATGAAAGCAGTAAAGACTGCAAATCGGCTCGGGTTGCTTTATAATATATCCTCGAACATTCGGGGTGAGGTTTTTGGAGACTAACCAGAAATAATAGAAATCGTAGATCGGCCTGCGGTGAAGATGACACATAGAACATTTGCCTCATGGAAGCTAATCACAATCAGGTGATGTAATCTTTTCAGTTGATGTACTATGTGTTCTGTACATATTTTATCAGCATAGGAAGAAAATAATCCATTATTTACTAGTAGTAGGAAAATGCTAACTTTAATATTTGTATGGGAAATGACAAATACTGCAACAGTTTTGCTATTAATTCAAGAGAGGATATTTGAAATTTTGACTAGATTTAATTTACTTCTCAATCTCAAACTCTCGTTTTTGAGTTGCCCTGAAGCATCATTGTTCTTTCTTGTGAAGCTGTGATGCCAGTTGCTGGTGCAGCTACTTGATTCCTTATTTATATTGTAAGCCACATTGAATGAGAACTTGTTGAATCTTATATGTCAGCCTCAAGTTTCATTTCCATTTCCAGAAATACTTTTGAAATTTTGAATCTTTATGTTTATAACATATCCTTCGAAAAAACATAATTTTGCCGTATTCTGTTCGAGTATTTTCACTACTTTGTATTTGTAATAAAGCAAGGCAGGCAAGTTCCCATTTGGAGACATAACTTTTACTTGTTCAAATAAAATTTAAAGTGAAACAATGTCAGAAATTATGAATGTAGATTCGTAAATATTGGATTCCATAAACAAATATTGGATTCCATAAATAAACAAGAGTTGAAACAATTCGGATTTCGACATGTACAGAAAGAAACTTCATTCTCAATTTTGCAAGAATTTCTATAAAAGCCAATCGTTTGCTTCTCTTTGATGGATGTTTGATTTTTCTACAACGTATCCTAATTTTTGGCATAATTAGTATCTAAAGGCAGGCTCGTCTGCGTATGAAGAGGCATCCATTTATAAATAAAAATACCTGCAATGTAGAGCATATTTACACCAGTTTTATGCGTTCTATAGTCCCAATTGCTTCATCCACAAGGACCATTTAACAGCCTCCAAGTATTTATCATTCTTTTGCAAAGCAGTAATCAAATTGGTGAAGGTTATTTTATCAGGTTCTATCCCATTCTCTCTCATTTCCTTCACCAAATAGATAGCTTCTTCTACCATCCCAGCAATTCCATATGCCTTTATTAATGTGTTATAGCTGCACAAGTCAGGTCCTAATCCACATTCTTTCAGTTCTGTCAGAACACCGGAAACTTCATTGATCCATCCTTGCTCTCCGTAGATATTCATCATAATGTTGTACGTATAATGGTCCGATGTACAACTTGATTGCTTCATTCTCTGCAACACATTTCTAAAACTTTCGATTTGACCTTCTTTTCCGTAGGCATCCAACATGCAATTGTAGGCTTCAAGGGAAACTGAAAACCCATCAAATTGCATATTGCGTACACTTGAAGCCATATTCTTGAAATCTTTATTGTGCCCGTAAGCCGCTGTAATCGTGTTATAAGAAATTACATCAACCAATCCTAGTTTTCTGGCCATCAAGAACAATTCTCTTACCTTGCTAAAAAGCTTAGCTTTCCCGTAAACGTCGAGCATGACGTTGAAGGCGATTGTATTAGGCGAAAACCCGCGCTGAAGCATCTCATTGAAAAGTCTTGAAAGTTCACCAAGGGGCAGAGCACGAGCACAGCAATTTATAACACAATTATACAATTCTTGATCCCAAACGATGTCACTTTTCAAGATTTTATAATAAACATCTTTTAATTTACTCATCATTCCACACTGTTGATAAATACGGAGCATGTCGCGAAAGAGATAAATGTCTGGAACAATATCCTTTTGCATATCCATTGTTGCTAGAACAGAGCAAGCATCTTTGAGGGATCCCGCTTTGACATACATTCTTACCACAATGCTAAATGCAATCACATCAAAAGAAATTCCAGAAGATTTTAGTTCCAGATAGACTTTTTCTCCCTCAGTAAACCTGCCAAGAACACTGTAAATGTCGATCATAGTACATGCAATGTGCAAGTTTGGCTTATCTTTAGACTTTGGCATTTGAGTGTATATCCTAATAGCGTTTTCAAGGCGATCCAACTCCTTGCAAGAGCAAATTAGCAGATGATACAAGTTGTCCTCAAAAAGTGGATCCTTCCACTTTTTATCGCCCAAAACTTTCAAAGCATCATCAACCAGGAAATGCTTAACATAAGCCATGACAAGAATGGAGCAAGAAGTCTGGTTTACAAGAACATGTTGATAGAAAGAACCTTTCAGAAGTAACGGAACTTTATTAACCCTTCCGGCCCTTTCATATGCTTTCAGCAGAGTGCCAAGGATCGACGAGTACTGACATCCCATCATCAGCATATCTTCAAGTGTTCTACTGGCATCCTCTTCGTCTCCATGTTTAGCTTGTAAGTTTATTAGTGTATACAAGTTAGATGAGTTAGGTTTGAACCCCAATCGCTTAAGCTCTTTATAATACCATTCCGCCTCCTTATAATTGCCGGTTCGACCCCAACCTTCAATCATGGAACGGTATGTTGTTTCATCAGGCTCCAGTCCAGCGTTCCGGATGTCAAGGAACAGGCGTTGTGCAGCAGTCATGTTCGATAACTTCCCATACCCAGTTATCAGAATATTATATGCAACAGTATTGGGGGAAAATTGGGCCTCTTTCATTGCGACCAAGACCTGCTCCGCCTCCTCTAACCGACCTTGCTGACTATAAGCATTAAGCAGCACCAACCAATTCTCCATGTTCATCACAACTTTATCTTCTCTCATCAAGCCAATAACCTCTTCTGCTTTGTCATACAAACTTAAACGGGTGTATATAGTAATCATTGCAGAGTATGCAGATTGACAAATAACTCCAAAACTCCTCATTTTCGAAAACACAAATTCCGCTTCTTCAACATTCCAACCCTTTTGGTAAACCCCCATGAGCATGCCAAAGGTAGCAATGTTGGGCTGAACACCAAGTTCCAACATCATCCGAAACCATTTCCCGCTCAATTCCATGTTCCCTCTTTTAGAACAAGCATAAATAAGAGTGTTAAAAACTCGAAAATCAAGCTCACTACCTAGGCTACCATAAACTTCCCTAATCAACCTCTCAGCAGTCTCCCAATCTTCTCTCCTACCAAATACTCGAAGAACCACATTATAAGCAACCACATTCTTTTCTAACTTCCCATTATTCCTCATCCACTCGAAAAACCTCAAAGTTTTACTATCACCACTACACTTCTCAAGCCGTTTCAAAATCAAGTTACAATGTTGTAAACTCAATTTAGAATGAACAACACAGTAATTAACATCTAATTCGCCATCATACACTAAAAACTCCTCTATTTCTTGCTCAATATCATTCATTTTATAACTAAATTTAAAACCCACTTTTCTATTTACCCATTTCTTCAAACCACCCCTAGATTTCTTCCTAGTCTCATCTTTTGAATGCTCAATCAAATTCTCATGAACCGAATCATCAGTTGCTGATAAAACAATATCATCCTCAAACAACTCAGTGTCTATCCTAGAAACTTTAACAGGGCTAAATATATTAAAAGCAGTGACTACACAAGCTCTAGGTGAAGATATAGAACTAGAAATTGAAAAAAGTGAGGTAATAGTGGGAAATTGAAGTGGGTTTATAGAACAAGCTGGTTTGTTTGAATCAAATGAATGTAGAGTTATGGATAACGTAATTGAAGCCATGTGTTAAAACAATGGCCTGAAATGGAAGATTGTTGCATGTAGTAAGTGCTAAGATGAGAAAGCTAATACCTTTGTGACTGTAATTCTTGAAAGAGATAATGAAAGTTGAAGCAGTGGAGGAAAATCACAGTTTTTTTCTCTCTTCAGTTTTGTTTTTTTTATTGGGTGTAAGAGAGAAAACAAGAAATTTTAATGGGCAGATTTTATCTTTAAATGGTTGTGTTTGCTTGCTTAATAATTGACTACAATAAACTTGAAAAAAAACATGGTGCTAAGATTTATCTCAAAAATAATAATAAACCAAAATTGTGTTTGAAATATATTTTCAAATTTTTTGAAGCAATTTAATTATGTTCTACTTTGAAACTATGAAGTATTAATTCAACTAGTTGTAAGACCGTGCATTTGCACAGAATCTAATTAATAATTATTTACCAAATAATGACTAATATCTAATATCAACTAATAAATAAATATTTTCTTCAATTAAAAGAAATAATATGAATTACTTATTAATTATGACTTGTAGAATCTAAAAAAGTATTTTATTTAAATTTGAAATTCATAAAAATATTTATTTAGTATAAATATTTTATTCAAATTGGAAAACTAATGAATCTATCAATAACAAATTTTAAAAATTAAATAAGCGTTTTATCTAAGTTGGAAACTCATGAGAGTGCTCGTTTGGTCTTCTCAATTATATAAGTGCTAGTCGCAATCCCGCGTATTTGCGAGAAGTTACATTAATACTTAATTTAAATACTTTTTTTGAAAAAAACAATTGATGCAAAAAATATTCAATAAATCCTTATTTTGAAACTAATAAAATTTAATAAAATAAAAAATCTACCAATATTCTAACAATAAAGTTTTAAAGTATTGATATTTATGATATATTTTTTATATTTATCATGCCGGAATTTAGTCTTTTTCTCTCCTATAATTGTTTTCTACGTTTTCTTGCAAATTTACATGCATTTATTTATCATAATGAATTGTGAACCGGATAGCATAATTTTCCATATTTTATTACCTTCATAGAATATGCTTGTGTGATTACTTTAAAATTATTAATAAAATTAATGTTTCTTTTATATTATAAAGTACTAAAAAATTGGGTAAGCTTATCCTCTGTCAATTAGTGGAGGTATAGTTATGTAGGAAGACCATTCTTTCAAAGCAAAATAAAACGTATAATAATCAAATAATAAAACGTATAAAATAAAAGCACCTCCAGGAATGAATTGTGCTGGAAAGTGCAACTGTTAAATATTTTTAGAAAAATTACTTCCTTAATGAATAGAAATTGAAATTCAACTTTGAGGAAAATGGATGCAAAAACTGAACCAAACAATTTTCTATTATTAAAAAATGGCATTTGGGCGATTATTTGATAGCAATTAAAATCGATGGGAAGCTTAATGTGAGATTAATTTAAAGAGACCTGTTAATTTTTTAAAATCCACAGTTTGATTGTTAGAATTGTCAATATAAAGTGTCGAATGACATTTTATGGCTTGTTTGATGCTTAGCAATCCTAAAAATATTGTTTAATCTGAAAAATAAGATAGATTGAATAGAGATACAAAACCTTAACATTACATATTCAAGATAATGTAGTGATTAAAAATGTCAAGCAATGCCTATCAAGTCTGGAAAATTAAATTCCAAGGATGAGAAAAGAAACATCATGAGGAACTAACTAGGTCAAGAGTTGGCATTGATGTTCCTGATAAGAAAGCTTTGACAAGGGTAAGCGCAAGTTTAGGTTTATGAAGCGGGACTTCATGTCCTGCTCCCCTCACCACAACAAATGCAAGTCCAGCATACTCTTGGCTCCATCCACCCACCTGCATCATACATATTACATTTGTTACTACACGTTACCGTTTGTGTTGCACGGAAGTTCTCGAGTCCTAAGTTTCGGTATTTCATTTCTATTTCCGGAAACGCCTCTAAAACTCCGAAAACATTATACTTATAATCTATTTTCGTAAAATGTAATCTCATCATTTTCCGTTTTAGCATTTCCGTTTCCGTGCTACATTGGAGCAATATTTAGCAACACATGTTATGATTGTATGATCACAATGCTCAAGTAAACAAAATTCTACGACTACAGCATATTTTTCGTTAGAATGTCCATAAAGAGGAAGATTGAAAGTGATGTGCATTTTCTCTAATAAACTCACCTGTCCGTCATCGTACCAAGCATGCCAAGGCTTTGTAGTTGTGAGGTTGAGAGCATCTATGCTATACCGAGTGGACGTTACTGGGATAACAGCATCTGTATCGCCACTGTCATACACGGAGATAAAGAAAAGGAATACAAATATCATGTAACTGCCGTTGTTAAATGATTCTTAACACTGTCTGTGGACGAACAAAGAAGAAACTGCATTTTGATGGTGCATTACTAACTCATGCTATTCAATTATGTTAATGCTTTCTTGTAGCACATGGACATACTTGCAGTCATGTTCACGCTCAGAAAGAGGTGAAGCCATGTTTTCAAGTAGCATAACATCATTATTAATTTCCCATGCTCAATAATGACTCGTGACAGAAACTAGAAACAATAGATTTTATGATGAATCAAAAGCAACTATTTTGCAGTGAGTACCTGAATACCCATATACGAAGTCCGGATTCTATAAGCTCATGATAAACGTCCAGCACTGTCCTTGGAGAATCTTTCCAGTTGGTATTTATAAGTCCACTGCAAAGAGGGACATGCATTTATCGTAATTCAATTAAGGTAATCAAGTATGCAATGATGATGTACTATCCCTATATTTGAATTTAAGCTTTACACCGGTTTTCAAATTCCACGTTCCAACTTAATCTAAGTAATCACAATTTCCTCCATGCTATCCAGGTGAGTTCCAAAACTTTCCCTTATATTGCAGTCATTAGGGCTTGAAATAGAAATTTTTTTTTTTTAGTTTTGAGTTCCATTACTCGAACGCATTTACTGCAGTAAAGAAAGCACAAACACTTACCGTTTCGGCGCTTTATTTCCATTTCCATAAACACTTCTGAAATTTTGAAACTCAACTTTTATAACATATTATTGTGAAATATATTATTTCGATTCTGTTTTTCATTTCAGCATTTTTTGTTTCCGTGCTACATAGAAGAAATCTGGAAAACCTATGTAGTAAGAAAAATAAGCACATTTAAATTATTGAAGTTCACAATTAGTAGATTTCAACATAGTATTCTACCATCATATTTAATTCATGTAACAATAAAATCTAGTACTTGATCCTGAACCGGTTTGATGGCTTATTCCTTCCAATCACACAAACAGAATGCAAGTAGGGATGTTTCTCAGTGACCAGTTTGTAATATTTATATGAACAGATATAAACAGATATACCTGCAGGTCTCCCATTTAGATTCTGCAAATTCTGTTGAAACATGTAGTGCCTTCTGAACCTCGGGCAAATTGAAGTACATCCTTGAATGTGCCTCAGTGCATGGATCATACTTCTCACTGACATGACCAAACCTCTGTCATTTGAAACTCCATTTCAGTGATGGATGATGCAGAGAAATTCTTCTGAAATGAAATTATAAGACACGGAACACAAACCCAGAAATTTCAATTACAGAAAATACTCCATGGAGGAAAAGGCGATCCCCGAAAGTAAACAAAAAAAGACGACTTTCTTAATCGCTTAGAAAAGGTGTCTTCCAAGACAGATTAGAACAATCTATTTTCATAACTTCTTACGAATTGATGGGATTTATCAAAATTGTCAATTGCTCTTTTTTTTGAGTTGGGAGGAATACTAGTGTGAAAGATTTATGATTATCTGGACAATCGTTATCCTATAGATTGCTTCATTGTAATGAAAAACAGCTCTTTAATCAATGACAATAATTCTGCTTTCATTGTTATACAATGAATATAAACTAGGCATGAATTTTAGACTCATTGACTTTTAATTGACAAATTAAAACATTTCTGACCCATTTTAAAAGAGCCTGAAAGTAAGATAACCCTGCATCAATAAGATAGTTCCATATAGAAAAATTGATCATAGTTAAACCACATAGATTTTGACAATTTGTCGAATTACATGCCATTTAGATAAAATATTAGAACACCAGTACACTGGAAACATTTAAGATGAAATAAACATTTCTAAGACCAATGTCATCTTATGTCACACTTAGGGTTTAAACAGTCCTGGTTTACTCTTATTGACAAGAAACAATAAAAGCAAAATTTCATTCAAGGATGACGAAATTAGTTTCTTATAGACAGGCCATATGTAGCACGGAAACAAAATGTTGAAATGGGAAATATCGAAACAGGAAATGAGCGAGACAGTATTTTGTACAAATATAGAATTTCAAAGTTTCAGAAATATTTCTTGAAACTAATCGAAATACTGAAACGTAAAACTCAAAAACATTCGGGCAATATTGGTCCATATTTGAACATACTAGTACTTAAAAAAAGTCTTGTAGGCTGCAGCCTCAAATGCAGCATATTGAGTATGTTTTAAATTAGGTCTAATGCCTCAAAAAAAAAAACCCGACCTTTTTGCCCCTTTTTTATCCTACCCTGACGTTGAAAACTGGTCAATTTTACCCTATTTTACATTTTTGTGTTTCAATTGTACCCTGAAATATAAAAGTGACGTTTTTTTCGTTTGGAAAAAATCAAAAAACATTCTCCATATCTAGCATATATTAATTGTATATGTTGAAAATTTATTTAGATTTAGTTAAATTAATTAGAATTTAAATTAGTTTTAATTTGATTATGATTTTTAGTTAGTTTTTAAAAATAAAAGACTTATTTGTACTTTTTTGAATGGAAATAAATTTAATTTTCTCTTTAAACTTAGTTAATTAAATGATTTTATCATTTAAATAAAAAAATTGTGAAAAATTAAAAAATTAGGGTACAATTGAAACGAGAAAATGCAAAATGGGGTAAAATTGACCGGTTTTCAACGTCATGGTAGAATTGAAAAGGGGCTAAAAGGTCGGGGTTTTTTGAGGTATTAGGCCTTTAAATTATGTTAGAAATGAGAGGCTCTGTGGCATGTCAAACAACAAGTAATTGAAGGAAATTCTCAGAATCACCACTGCCACCAGCATACAAAGAAAATAATATCGCTACTTAATCAATAAAGAGACAGCCACTCAATTTCTGAATTTTTTTTATGCAAACAAAAAGAAGTAGAAAAAGTATTGTCCCTAAATGAAAGACTAGAAGCCAGTTTTTCTCATTCCCCATATTACGTTTTATCTATGTAGCAATGCCGAAACGAGAAATGATGAAACGATATTGTTTACAAGAATAGATTATAAATATAGAGTTTTGGAGTTTAAGGAGCGTAAGTTTCTGCGCAACATAACCATTTATCGTACACAAATATGTAATTATATTTTGGAGATGATGGAATGCAGACTCACATAAAGAGGCAAAAGTAAAATTCAGCGGGGAATTCATGAAGAAAGCACTTACATGCATCTTTTTCAGCAATTGATTAGACCCACTGACATTTCTAGCGCAGGAAGGAGTGTATATGCTATATGGATCAATGTTTCCAAGTTCTTTACTAGCAATGTCTAAAATATCTTCACATGCATCTGAATCGTGGATAAATGATTGATTACCACATAACAGATTGAGTTTCTTGTATGTTTGGTCAGAAATCAAACCAGATGTCCACATAAATTCAAAAACCCCCAAGCGATCATGGTAATCGTCAGTCAGAGCATTTCCCACCTGCATTAAAGATTTCTCAGTCTTTTAAGTTCCTTTTTTTAAATGATTAAAATTACAGGTAAGCAATGCTATTCCAAGAATAGTTTATACTTCATACCATGTAACCCCTTAGATTAATTGTCCTTCCTTTTGTTTCTTTGTTGTGCCTTACAATGGCTTGGCTTAGCTGAGGAACATAATGTCCTGGAACATCATTCCAATATTAAGAACAATAATTTGTCTGACCCGGCCTCAAAAAAATAGAGAAAAAAGACAAAAGGAAACTTCTTGAGCTTGAAAGAATTTTGACCTGCACGGTTTGATTTTTTCCGGATTTAAGTTATCCAATTTAATGGAACAAGACATTCAATACTACCATTTGTACATAAGGTTTCATTTCAAAATAAAAGCGACCCGAACACATAAAATCAGATTCAGTCCAAAATGGACCGACTGTGACCCTTTTACAGCTTACAAACCAGAGTTACTAAGTGAATTTCTAATTAAACCAAAGGCACTTATATTCATTAACAAATGAATTCCACAAAATTTTCTGTAAATCATTTGAACCAAACACGGCATTAGAATGAGAAGAACAAGAGAGCAATAAAGTGATCACCTACCAGCATAGCTCTCCCCTGTGATATAGAAATCCCTTCCTTTAAATTGAGGGAAGCGATCAAACCACCTAAGCAAAAATGCAAGCGAGTCTGCAGCTGCAAGAAGGATAAGAAGGAATAAGTGGACAAGCAAGCAAAAATTATCAAATATTTTACAGGTGCAAAGCGGTGCAGACCCTTGCTACTAAAGTGAAATATGAAGATACAAATTGCAAAGTGGTTCAAGTAGTACCGGTTCTTTTATCACCATTATTCAGCAAATCGGATGAAGTTTTTGAGTATGAATAACCAACTCCAACAGGGGAATCAATAAACAAAATATTAGCAACTGCAAGAGAGCAAACATGCTTAGATGGGATCGCCATGGCCCATGATTATAATTGAATTTATAAAACTTAAATTCCAAAATCCACAACAGGATGATATGATTTAGATTATAAAAACCAACAATAACTTCCTTACAGCAACTCGAGCATAACGAATGAGATCATAGCACTCTATTTCAATTTGACAATCAACTACAGTATGATTAGCGCCAAACAAGGCCAAATTTGGTGAATGCCAATAGGAAATATCTTGTAGATTGATGTGTTTCAGTTTCTAATGTACTTAATGCAAGTTTTCATATGTAGACTCTGGTAGTTTCTCATAGTAATACTCATATACATAGGCTTTTATCAAACTTAGTTGAGAAATGAGAACAATCACTGATTACAAAACAAAGGCAGGAACCATGACCTCAACACTGTATTGATTTAGTATATGATGCAAAAACCGAACCAAATCGAATGAGAAGGGTCATTATACCTTGATTCCAAGAATAAGGATTCAAATAAAGAGTCTTGCCATCTTGCTGAATATGAAATGGGCCTATTTCTTCTGCCTCTCCATAAGCAATGGACGAACACCCAGGTCCTAAAGAAACATTTTTGGGTCAGTTAATCAATTCAATAGTCCATAACAATGTTGGACAACAAAACTGAGACAGAACTGAACAACAAAAAAGCAAATAACAGAGTTAGACAAATTAATATGAACAAAATAAAAAGGTAAAATTGTCAAAGAGCAGACCTCCATTGAGCCAAAGAATAAGGGGCTTAGAATGAGGATCAGCAGCAGCCTCAAAGAACCAGTAGAAAAGATTCCTCCCGGATTCTTGATTAACAGTGACATAACCAGAATAATGCGCAAAGCTAACATTAAACGATTGACCTGGCAGCTCAACAACTCTGTCTAATTGCTGCTGAGCAACTGGGTCAGTCAAAGTTGAGGCAAAAACACAAGTACCCACATAAAGCTGGATGAAGATGAAGATGGTTATGAAAATCTGAAAATTAACCAATCCCCGTTTGAGTCTGGCCATTTTTTGGGGATTCGTTTTGCTGTAGAAATGTAGTTTAAATAGAGAGAGAGGGAGAATGATGACGCATTAGCTTCAGTGCTTTTTACTTGTCTTTCACTTCAACTTGGAAACAATGATGGGATGCTCTTCTCATTTGTTTACTTTCAGTTTATAATGTGTTGCTTAAAATCAGGGCATGCTGTTTCTACACACCAACAAAAGTTCGTTACTTATTTCGCCTGCTTCTTCTTTACCTCAATAATAGTTCTAAAGCACTAGTAGTGATAAGCTCTTTTATTAATAATTTAAATAATAATTTATGGTATACTTTTTTTTATTTATTATTAAATTTAAAAATCATATGAATAAAAGTAGTTTATTAATAGAATAATTTTATTATTATGAATCATTTTATTTAGTATTCTAATTTGTTCGACTTTAAACCAAAATTAAAATCTTAATGTAGCGATTTAATCTCGTTCTATAACATGTCCAATCACACATTCTAATCTTTTGCGCTTTTGCATTGTGTAGTGTATAGTCGTTTTTCAGCAAATATACAACTAAAAACGACGTAACAAAACGGAAATACAGCGCCACTTTATATAAAACGACGTAACAAAACGGAAATACAACGCCAAAAATTGAAAAGCTGGGATATGCAATTCAACGTATAAAAATAGGATTAACTCGTTAGGATTCAAATAACCCAATTTTTTTATACTTATAGAACATGAGTAATAGGAAAAGTTCAGTATTTAGATTGACAAGAAAAGGATAGTTGTAGTATTTTTAACCAATTCTTCATTTAGAAATGACCAGTTAAAGAGTTTTTCAATTGAAGAATTCCTTTGTTAACGTGGTTTAGATTTTGAGCTTTTGTAAGCGAATATACATTTATAAGATAGAACAAAATAATCTATACTATACTATAAAGCTGAGCTCTAAAAAAACTATCAACACAATTTTGCCAAGTGGTTTTCTCTTTTTAAGCCACGTGTACTCTTAATTTTAGTTTTGATGTCTAGCCTATGAGGATACCTCTTGAACTTCTATTAGATGTTACTTAATGGTCATCAATTCATAATAAACTTTTCATTTTTCTTTCATTAATAATAACAAAAGTTTTACATAATAGTAAACCCTTGCTCTTCTTTTCATTTATTTTATTTGATTGGCCATCAATTTACATCTACATTTTAATCTCTCTATAAATAATTTGGATCTAAAGAGCAATTTTTAGTTGCCTTCTTCTACACATATAAGACAATAAAGATGTTTTTAATTACAATCACAGATCTCTTTCTAAGGTTATTTGTATTCTCTATTAGATTTCAAGTGGCTGGCTTTATCTAATCACAAACTTCTCCCTTTTGATTTTTTTTTATATGTAAATGCAATCTTTATATGAAATGTCTATTTATGTAATGTATTGTATAGTTAGCTTCATTTCATGTTTTCATTTACAACACCTAATATGGATTTTAGTGGCTATTATATCCGAGCAGAGACTCGCATTTTAATAAATATATATAAATTTTTATAAGGACTTTACTTTTTGGATGAAGCCATAAGCTTTTTCGCCAAAAAGATTTCTTGTAATATCTTCTCTTCCACAATAAGTTAACTTTGCATTATGAAAGAGTAAAAAAAGTTTGTGAATGCAAAATTGATTCAGTTATGATGAAAGAAAAACCATATTTAAGCACTGCCTTAAAAATAAAAAATTTATGAGAAAAGCATCTCCATGGCTATGTTGATTATCTGCAACATTGAATTTGTTGCCATATGAAATTTGAAGAGTTTTAACTCATATTTAATATTTATAAACTATTTTAAATATTTAAAAAGTTATTCAATTGGAAAAATCTATCAATTTAATATATTAGAATGATTTTCTTCAATTATTTATATGCTTAATTATTATTACAAATTTATTTTTTCAAACTTTTACCATCGGTATCATTATTATTATTTGATTGTGCAAAACATTTGTCCTCGTATGATTATAAATACATTTAGTTTAATCCAACTATTGTATTAAATAAGACTATAGATAAATTAAAATAGCAAAATGAAAATTAAAAAAACTATTTATTTTCGTCCGCGCAACGCGCGGGTATCGACCTAGTTATAGTATATGGTAGGGGAAGGATGTGAATTGGAGTTCAGTCATCAGAACTAATTCATCAAACTTTAATTTGTTTTTTTAATGTTTCTTAATCTTATCATAGCCAAATAATAAAATCAAACTAAAATAATTGTTTAGTTCGATAAATTATTCAAACAACCAAATAACGGAATTCTAATAACATTATTAAGATAAAGGCAAAAGATACAAAAAAAAAAACCCTCATAATTTTCACAAAAATACAGATGATTCCCTTAATTTTTTTTTAATACAATTGAGCCCTCTTTGTTTTCAAATAAAATAATAATCTCTTTCGTCCAACACCATTAAAAACACTCATTACTAGCTGACATGTCTCTTGCAATCATAAAAGAGAAAAGTTCAAAAATAATTTTAATGTTTAATATATTTACCAAAAGTTTAGGAAGTAAATGTCCAAAAAGTAAGTTAAAAGGGTTTATTTGTTCAATTTTAAAACAACGAGAGTTTAATTGTTCGATTTTAAAAGCACGAGAGCTTAATTGTGCCAAAAAAATAAAAAATCTGAAAAAGTCAATGATTTTTTTGTACCTTTTGTCTTAAGATAATAATAAAAACATAGTATTAATTGTACATTACAATTTACAGACAATGTAAAGTATCAATTAACACACCTCTAGGCTGTGCTGTCATTTTTTTTTTCCATTTTTATTATTTTAACTGTTCTGTTACAAGACAGAAGATTACTGACTGACTTTTGATGCTGATCACCCACCAACTCGGTGCCAACAGAATAGTGTTATACTTCCTCAACTATAAATATTTCCGATACCTGGCAACAGAGCAGAGTGTGCAACCGAAAATGACGCTTCTCAAGCAGAGAGAACTGCTATACGTAACAGTTATTTAAATCTACAAAATTGAGTACCCCGACTATTTCTGGGGCTCAAAGAACAACACGAGTTACATGACTATTTTAATCGTTCAGCTCAGAGTAGTCTGCATTAGCCTCAGAAAACACTTGTTATTTCATTTGAATCCCACTTGTTTGGTCATTTGTTCTGTAGACTTATACATTATTAATGTACAAGATGTCCTCCTTTAATATATGCATCTTCCCTTTGTCCCGTTTGTTGCTAGATTGTTTCCGATCTGGTTGGCCACGCTGAGGAAACACAAAATTTAACTCTATTTATAAACAAACTTGAAAAAAAACATTACCATGTTAGTTAATACGTGCATGCGCTCCCGATTAACTGATACAAGGCTATTTTGAAGTAAGCTCACCTTCCTCAATACAAATGCCAAGTACAAGTAAGCCGCTTCCCATTCATCTGGCGACAGAGTGCCTGAATAGCAATGGCACAAAAAGATCAAAATTTTAAAAGTAATTACAGTGTGAGAAATAGGCATATACTTGTGCAACTCGATGAACAGATAAAAGTAAACAACAAGAAACTTACTCTGGTCTTGGTTACCATCACCCAAAGCACCCAGTCTTCGCATCAAATCAACATATTCTGGTTTTTTCATATACTCGTGAACAAATTCGTGAGCATTCTTCACAAAAACCAACTCTAAATCATACTGTCAAAATTTAGAAAGAATAAGGAAATTAAATTCTAAAGTCTACTGTCCAACAAATGTGCTGTTCACGCATTATAACCTTTCATCAAGCAAAACAAATTCATATATTGAGCTTCCATCAAAACTAGTTAAGATCACAGACTTTATTTAACGCACCATAAATCAATATTATACCTCTTCCGCCAATGATTTGAAAATATGGAAAGGGACAATCCATTCGGGACAATCAACAGCATCCTGCAATCGCCCAAAAGAAAGTCGGAAACAATCAGGACTTTTCTACATATTAATCAGCATCCAAAAAAGGATAATAAACTTGTACAGTGTGCATTTGTTATGAGATATAGGAGGAAAACAGTAGCAGTTCAAAAAGAAGCGTCCAAACAATGAGAGAAGTCCATAGAGGGATACCTCCAAGTGGAACTTATACTTGATACCATAAGGGGCAGAGTACTTAAATTTCTGATCCAAAGGAAAAAATAGTTGTCAGGTTACAAATTATTAGGTGGAACATAGGCAACGATAAAAAGGAATTCACCTTTTCAGAGTATCCTTCATCAAAACGTATCCAATAAACACTATTACCAAAGGCCATCCCGTTAGTAGCTGCATAATCAGATAACATTTGTCTTTTGTGTCAAAAGTGGTCTAGCAAGGTTGTCGAAAGCAAACACAAGAAAATCACTTACACATAGATCAGATATAATAGAAACTAAACCAGACAATTACTTGACACTCTTGGGAATTTAAGACTACAATTCAGCTTCTACAAAAATGAGCACCTCTCGTTCCCATATCAATCTTTCAGATTATTAAACTTTTCTTTTGCTGTTCGAGAATGATCTTTCATTAAAATTTTAAATTTTTACATATAAATCCTGGTATCATCAGATATCATATGGAATAGCTATAAATGCCAAGAAAAAACTTTATTTAAGCTGATTCAAATTGAAGAAAAAGATTCACGGTTAAGCCTCATTACAGCTAATTACAAACTACAAACAAGTCAGTGGAATTGTACAATAGATCAAACCAATTCACATTATTTGTTATATACCCTGCATGTCCCATAACATAAGGCTTCATATTCTATGATCAATATTCATGGTTCATCTAAATTTTATGTAAGCTCTATTAAATTGTGGACTTCAGCAGACAAGAGATAAAGATCTAATCATAGCGTGGATAACAATTCATAAAATAAGAAATTTTAAAAAAAACGCCTCTTTTTCCCATCACTTTCTTGATGCTTTTTTCTTTCCTTTTCAGAGTAATCATTCAGAAATACAAACAGGAAATTTAAAAAGCAGAACACAAAACCTTCTCTAAGTTTTTTAACAATAACATTAGCATCTGGCATTGTTCCAATGAAGGTGCCTCCTGGGCGAAGCAACGCTGATACATTGGCCAAGGCTCTTCTAGCACGGGCTTCAGTAGACCATGAATAATGTAAAGCAAACTGCGAAAGTTATGCCACGACTTTAGAACAAAGCAGAGATAGAAATAAAGGGTTCACCTAGTACACTAAGAGCTCCACGGCAATTGTAAGGTTAGAGGGAGGTGGGTGCATCTGAATGCATCCTTCCTCTAGCAAGTTAAAAGAGGAAGTTTTCATGCCCTGAACCAACAAATAAGCAACTAGGCTCACACTCAGAGAAGACACATAAAAATTTGAGGGAACAAACGCTTAATTTGGAACCTTTATGATTGGAACGCATCCTTCCTCTAGCAAGTTAAAAGAGGTTGTTTTCATGCCTTGAACCAGCAAATAAGCAGCTAGCTCACCCTCAGAGCAGACACATAAAAATGTGATGAAACAAACACTTAATTTGGAACCTTGCAGTAAGCAAAGAAATTAACAGTCATCTAAAGTTTTAGGAAATAAATAGACCCCAAGACATACAAGATAGCAGTAAATTCTGAAACATTGTTACGTATTCCCTAGATCTATCCAGTGAACTGTTAACATTCAATTCGCAGATGAAAAGAAAGCCTAGACAAGAAACTTCTGGGAGACATTCGGAATTGAATTAAGCTGAACTTAAAATTTTAAAAGAAATAAGACCACTCACCTGGCAACTGCAGATATCAAATGGAGCATCATCTGCCAGTACTTCATCCAAGCGAACCTGAATAGAAAGTCAGAATATAAATCTCATGTACATATGTAAAAGCAACTTGTGCAAAACGACATATAATTCAAAAGTTTGTATTAAATTCATAACTAAAAGGGGTTAAATCAAAGGATTGTTATCAGGTTTATACATAACCCATATAATTCATGAACATAGAAAACAATCCACGCACTTTGAGATTATACTCTGGTATTTCAAGTGTTGAATTCCATAAAATGCAGAGAGTGACAGTTACCTCATAACAATCCCCGCATATGAGGCGGGCAGGAAAAGAGAACTTTCTGCGACGCTGGTGATGATCAGCATCACCATTGTAACGTGTGCGGCAATCTTCTATCTGTTACAAGTGTAATACAAACAGTTAAAGCCCTAAACAAAATAAATAATAGTGAGGATTAAGCATTTCAAGATTAGCATGCAGCAGAACAAAAGGTAAAAAACAAAGCAACAAGAAAGGACTTCACTATATAAAGAGTTAATAATTAAATGAGTGCATGGTAGATATCCACACTCTACATTTAATGCATCCTTTAACCTCAAAATGTATAAAAATTGTAAAAATAACAAGAAAAAGAAGCACAATTACAAGTACTGATTTGACTCTTCATCGTCAATTGTAGGTAGAATGCTTACCGAGCCTTCAGCTATATCAATTCCAACATAATATCCAATTTTTGCTTTATCCCATTTGATAAGATCACCACCCTGGCCACCAAGAAAAAAGAATTTATAAGAGAGAAACCAAAAAAGGAGAACTAAATGATACAATTGATATTGATAAAAGAAAAATATATGTTTTACCTTCCCACAAGCAAGATCAAGGACCGCATCATCTCGACGAGCATAGAGTTGAACTAGAACACTTTTTATCTATCCAACGATAGCATTTATTTAATACAGCTGTTTACACAATGTAAAGTGTTCATCAAATGCATAATCACACAGCATACCCAGTTGTTAAGTTTTTTTAAATGGATAATTGGACTCGCTTCTCGCTCTTCCAGAGTCTGATTCGTTCTTGCACTATAATGATCAGCCACTTTTTGAACAAAATCCTCAGGAAAATGTGCATCACCTATATTCATTAGATTAACTTCTCAGCTTTTTATCTTTGGCAAAAAAAAAACTTCTCAGCTTTCAAAAGAACAACTAGTGTATGAATGACTGCAAGAGAGTAAAGGCTAAATAATAGATTATATACACGATAATTCAAACCCCAAAATTAAAAATTAACGAATCAAAAAACATATGAACATATGCAAAAATATCATAATACCAAAATGATGATACTTAAGTATAGACTTCTAAGTCATACATTTTGTTTCCATTTTTTTTCTTTCTGGGCTATATACCAGAAAAGAAATGAAATTTAAATTAAGCTTCAGTTATGAAGGCTACGAAAACATAAAACCCAGATCTAAAAGAACATCTACCAAATTATCAGTACATAAACTAGCACTGCTTCAGCATAGAAGAAAATTTATGCATTTGCGACCAAAATTGATAGAAAAAAAAGGGAAAGAAATGCAGCACGAGAACTTATAAACCAAAAACAACAACCAATACGAGCTCATTGAAAACACGCTAAAAGATTACCTTCAGGTGTATATCTGACTTTGGACTTAGGAGGGCCATCAGAGGTTGATGGTGATCCTGTGTATCCTCGTTTCATTTTCGATTTATGATATATAGGAGTTCAAAAACCTAGTTACACCTACTTTTTAGTAGTTGTTGATTACTATTATATATAGCTTTAGAGTATATGTATCTATGACAAATTCTGTTTTCCAACAAAAAAGTTAAAAAGATGAAATTCCTAATTTCGAGGTCTTGTTCAGTTAGGCTATACAAGGAATCAAAAGATATGTGCAACAGTTTGAAGCTTTGTTAATTCCCTATTCGAAAGTGCATCCTCTATAGTTCTTTAATAGTCAAGTAGCTCGCAGTGCAGCTACTACACAATCACACTTATGCAAGCTTCAAACTTATGATTGTAAAGCAATCCAGCTCTAATGATCCAATAGCAACTGTAAATCAGCTTAAAGTAGCCTGCATAAAAGGATAAAAAAAAAACAGTAAGACATTGAAACATTTACAAGAGCTAAAAGAAAAAACTAAAGAAACCATCAAATAGTAATATTAACTGCCAATTATGTTCCATCGGAAACAAACTCAAATTTCTTCTTATGAACATATAATGGCAATAAAATCGAACTGTATGAGTTATTTATATATTTATGCATCTAATATTGTTGAATTTACTTAAAACTTCAAAGTTTGTATAAACCCAAAAACATTATGACCACAGAACCCAGAAACGAAATTCCAATCTGGGTTCTTTTGGGATTTTTCCAAAATTGGGTTCTTGATAACGAGTTTAAAGTTATTCTATAGATTTGAAAAGTTAGAGAGACAAAAAAGCACAAACAGTAAAACATATAGAGAATAAACTAAGCAATTGCAAAAAGATTAATTCAGAAAAGATGGGATATATATGTACCAGCAAACACAAAGAAGAGGGGTAATTAATTAAAGTAGAGTGTTTTAAAAAAATAATGTCATAAATTAGGGTTAGGGTTAGTGAGATTATTAGTTTGCCTGAGAGAAGGAATCACCCAGCAAGAAGGGGCAATAGACGGAGCTCGGATGGACAAAAGAGCACGGTGGCAAGCCAACACTAGTAGTAAGGCGTTCAGTTTAACGGCGACGTATTACGTTATGTTTGGTAATGCCTTAAAAACCCCAACCTTTTAGCCTCTTTTCAATTCTCCCATGACGTTGAAAACTGGTCAATTTTATCCTATTTTGTATTTTTGTGTTTCAATTATACCCTGAAATATTAAATTGACGTCTTTTTCATTTGGAAAAATTTCAAAAAAAAAATTCATGTCTAGAATATAATAATTGTATGTATTTAAATTTTTTAAATTAGTTTTAATTTGATTATAATTTTTAGATAGTTTTTTAAAATAAAGAACTTATTTGTATGTTTTGAATGGAAATAAATTTACTTTTAGCCTTAAACTTAGTTAATTGAATGATTTCATTGTTTAGATAAAAAAATTGACAAAAATTGAAAAATTGAGGTATAATTGAAACTATAAAATGTGAAATAGGGTACAACTGACCAATTTTCAACGTTAAGATAGGAATAAAAAAACTAAAAAAACAGGGTTTTTTAAAAGTATTAGACCTATAATATAATAAAAAGTACATTTTTATAATTCAGTTAATAATGTTTTATAAGGTATATTATTATGAATAAATGTCAAAAGAATTTTGTAAAAAATATTTCTAAAATATGCTATTTCAACAAAAATAATATCAGCTTTTTTATAATTGAATTTTACGAAAAATAAATTGAAACATTATGTGCTAAAAACATTTTTTTATATAATTAGGGAGGGGGGAGCGCTTGTGGGAGGAATTGAACCCACGACCTTAACACTATGTTATAATAATATCTAAATATAATTTATAAATTGCTAAAATAATTGAAGAGGTAATTGTTTATGGATGTATTTTAACTTTATCATTTATTTTTATTTTTAAAACAATTACCAAATAAATTTAAATTAATAAATATTCACTAAAACTACTAATTTTACAAAAAAAAATATAAATAGTATATATACATGTATTAATAAAAATAGCATAGTTTTGCAATTCAATTTTTTATCAGCTCGGTTAACTAAAGAAGAACAATCAATCAAAGTCAAATTTATTTGCATATTTTAAACTAATTTTATTTAATTATTTTAACTAAATAAAAATAATTTTTAATTTGATTTGATTCAAATCAATTGTTTAGCTTGGCTTTCACTAAACCCTACGGGGCACTGTAAAAACTACAGGTAGCAATATATTGATTAGATTCGCCAACTCATCCGTCCAATAAAATATCCATCAAACTCGTTGATAAATTAAAGGAATAAATCCATAAAAAAATGACCATCATTGCACGTTTTTTTTTATTTTAATCACGTTCTTTAAAACGTGTCATATAAATTTATCACCTTTTATTTTTTTACAAATCTATCACCTGTGTAAAAATCTTGTGTCTTCTACTTTCTAAATAAATGCCCTAATCTTAGCAATGTCCTAATTTAAATAAAAAAACATATTCCTCTTTCTATATTCTTGTCAATTCCAGTTGTCGAGTTATCAAAAATACACCGAAATTTCATATCGGTTGTAAATTCGTAAAAAAATGAAAGGTGGTGATTTTATATGACAAACTCTTAAAGCACGTAATTAACATAAAAAAACGCGTAAAGATTGTGATTTTATACGGAATTTAAATTAATTTGGTTAAATATTCAAGTCAAACAATATGCATCTTTTAAGCGTGGGTTAAACATTAAAGTAAGATAATAGATCACTAAAATGTTACTTGCCATTCACATCATTCACGTCGTCCACGTTAGATACATTGCGTGCAGACCTTGTCATCATGACAGAATGATGTTGCATCCCGACGTTTCTAAGGCTTGTAACCTTCTCTTGCAAATTTAAAGTCATTCTCCATAAAATCTACATAACAATCCAACATATTATCTTCATCGAGGATAAAACTCTATACCTCTAGGCAAGCCCGACCTTAGGCATAGGCCACTAAAGCCGATGCTTAGGGCCTCTAATTTTGAAGGGCCCCATATAAATATGGGGTCCTTCAAAAAATATTAAATATTTTAAAATATATATCTAAAATTATTAAAATGTGTAGTTATTGAAATTTTTAGTGATATGTATTCAACTTTTTATTTTAAAAATTAATTATATACTCTAATAATTAAAGTTTTAAATTTTAAAGGGCCCCACATTTATCTTGGGGCCTTAAATATATATATATATATATCGGCCCTAATAATATAAATTATAAGTTTAATTTTAAAAAATTAAATAGACCTCTTAATAATACATATAGTTTCTGGCTAATACCAATTAAAATAATATTTAATTTATATATTTTCATCATCTAGGGCCTAATTTATATTTATTTATCTATTTAATAAAAAACAGATATGTATATGTTTTATTTTAATTCTTTATAAAAAAAAGTTTTTTCATCTTTTTTCAAATGTACTTTTAAAAATTTACCAATGATATATTAAAAATATATTCTTATAAAAATAAAAAGTGAAAAATGAACGTATTTTTATGAAAAAGTAAAGTAAACTTTTTTATAAATACTTTGATGAAAGTAGATATTTTGATAAGTAGTCCAAAAAGGTCGCCTAGGGCCTCATCTCGTCTAAGATTGGCCCTTCCTCTAGAGTCTTGGACTTTCCTCCTAACCAATTGAGTTAGGAGGTCATTGGTTACTTTAAATTTAAAGTTTAATATTTTTGATGTAAAAATAAATCAAAGATTTTTTAATAAAAAAAGTTAGTGACTAATATATATGAATTTGATCCAAAATTAAAAGCGTAGTAAAAATTTAGTTTAAAAGAGTATGGCTAGGGTTAAGAATATGACTAGAGTTTATTGAGAGGAAGAATGAGAGACAGATAAACCACATGACCATTTTTTTTTATTGGAAAGATATAAATCTTCATTGATGAGATCGACTAAAAATTCTCTCATCTCGAAGGGCTTTCTATAACTACTAAATGTACCACCCAATTACAATCTCGTTTAAGATAATTACAAGTAGTAGAATTCCTATTTGAGCATAAGTTCCTGCAGTTTTGAACAATAACTTCACAGCCATCTCAAACTTTGAGTTAAGGTTCATTGCGTCTATAATCACCTTAGCATCTCTTTCAAATATAGGATTTGTTATATTGAGCCTTGAAGCCAAAAGGATCGCTTCCCTTTAGTGCTAGAGCTATTCATTAAAGTTTCATATTTATCTCTTCAATTTTCCACATTTAAAACATTCACATTTAAATTTTTATTGAAAGAATAATTTCAGTTAAACAAAATTAAAACTTAAGATACAATTAAAAGTTTACGAAGAGAGAGGGAGTTTTTATCTTTAAGTAAAGGTGGATGATACATGAGGATCAGCTCCAATTTGTCCGTAAAGGGAATGCAAAAAAAAGACTTTAATTTAGTACCAAGAAGGTGCAAGGAAGTATCTCATTGTCTTTTTCAGCTTTTAATAAATATTTTTTCTCTTATAAAATAATTTAAAACAAATATTTTAAAAACTTTAATTTAGTACACAAAGTAAGTTAATTTATAAAAGTATCACATTTAATTTTATTTGCTATAATAATAAAATTTTTATGTTTTATCTTATTTTTAATATGTTCAAATTCAATTGATAATATATACTATATAATAATTAAGCATTCAAATAATAAATAATTATATATATTAATTATTATTATTATTATTATTATTATTATGCCTTTTAACTTGGAATGTATCAAATATTAAAGGCCTAATTACTTAAAAACCACTCACCTTATAACTTTTTTTCATTTATACCACGACTTAGGAAAATTTTCAATTGTACCCTATTTTCGATTTTTATGTTTTGTTTGTACCCCAAGAATAAATTTTTTGATTATTTAATTAATTTAAAGATGAAAATATTAAAAATAAGATACATAAATGATTAACATTAACGTTTTATTAGAATATAGGTTAAAAATAAAGGACTAATTTAAACTCTTTTTCAAAAGAAAATAGATCAATTCAACTCATTAGATAGAGATGAAACATAAAAATTAAAAATAGGATACAATTGAAATTTTTCCTATGTCATGATATAAATAAAAAAAAGTTATAAAATGGGTGGGTTTTTAATAATTAAGCCAAGATTAAATTGTCTGAATCACTACCACCAAAATTGGACCTACACTGTGTCCAAGTACATGGACTTTTTTTTTTTTTCGGTATCCAAGTGCATGGACTTGCATCCCAAGTTTGTAAGCACTCCACAGTTTGTATTCCCATGTTTAGCATTTTTCCACGAAAGTTACCACCGTGAAGTTCCTCTTGTAGTCAAGTGGAGGAAAAAAAAAGGGCAAATTATTTTCAAGTTTCTCATATTTGTCCTGATTATTAATTTTGTCATTTTTTTCAAAAAATTATCTTTCATATATTTTTGTTTAATTTTTTTAATAATTTAAGAAGGGAAAACACTTATAGAAGGAATCGAACGCACGACCTAGCAGTTTACTGCTTAACGCTTATATCATTTGAGTTATAACTCATTGGTTGTATTTTTGTTTAATTTTGATATGAGTTAACTAAATCATATAAATATAATTAAAAAATATTAAAATTTAATATAATTTTAAACTTATTATATATATATAAATAAAAATTATATTATTATAAAATTTTATAACTTAATTATCTCAATTTACTTTTTTTAAATTTATTAACATTTTAATTTTTAAAAAAACTTTTTTTTTATTTTTTTTATTTTTTAGTTTTAAAAGGATTTTACTATTCGCTTGCCCCCTATTTACTAGGTACTGTCCATAAAAATTATCATTTTGCCCTTTAACTTAAAAAAAAAAAAGAAACGTCCCCGAATGTCCCTAGGGGACGTTCCCCTTCTGGAGAAACGTCCCTAGGTGACGTTCCCCTTCTGGAGAAACGTCCCTAAGAAGGGGAACGTAAACGTCCCTAAGAAGGGGAACGTCCCTCGGTGACGTTCCCCTTGTAGAGAAACGTCCCTAGGGGACGTTTTCCCGTCTGGGCCGACGCGATCCCACGACGTCGGCTTATAAAATAATTAAAAATAATTAAAAAACGTAAAGACAGTAGAAACAAATTAACGATCACTTACTGGAGGTTTCCGTCCTCTATCTCGGCTAGATTCCAACATTTGTACTGCATATTGTAATATCCGTTCGTCGGGTTTGAATGAGTTGAGAGAATTTGAATATGATTTTTTTAATTTTGCAATAGGTTATGCGAAAACGAGGTGGACGTCGAGACAGAAGAAGCGCGAAGACTGGAAAAGGAGAATAGAGAAAGAAAAATACTTCAGAGGGAGAGAAATAGAGAGAGAAAAAAAATTGAGAGGGAGAGAAGTAGAGAAAGGAAAATTTAAGAGGGAAATACAGTCGACCCTCTGATAATTAATACACATGGTGGATCAAAAATTTATTAATTATTAGAATTATTAATTTATTGAGTTTATATAAAAAAAATTATAAAAAATATTTTAAAGCATCTAAATTAATAGACCTAATATTAATATTATATTATAAAAAAACTAACTAAATACACTTTACAATCACTCAATTTAAAAGAAATAATTTTATATTCAATTTAAGAGATATCAATTGATATCAAACTAAAAAATAATTATTAAAAAGTTGTATTCATAAAGTAAAATAATTTTTAATATTTTTTATACTAGAAATACTTTAATTACTTTAATTTGTTTATCTAATAACTTATTTTAAAATTTCTCAAAAGAATAAGAAAGTCATAATTTGATGGTATTTTAACTTCTACTTTATGAATTAAGGTTAGTATTGCCTCAAATAAATCATCAATTGTTATATATTTTTTTTAAAAAATCTCTCTAATAATTAATATTCATGTAGAATATATTTAAATTTTATTAATTATTAAATAATAGAATTATTAATTATCCGACGTGGAACGAAGTTGGTTCTCTCAATTTTCTATTAATTATTAGAATTATTAATTTATAGAATATTAACTATTAGAGGGTCGACTGTAAGTAGAAAAAAAAGAAAGAATTTGTGAAAGAGATAATAGTATGACAACTATGATAAAATAACCTAAAATGAGTTGAGCCCTTCATATAAAGTATGTATTTTTAAAAATAAGGTTTTAAATTAGACAGAGAGTAAAATAAAAAAAAAATGAAATTAAATTTTAAATTATATAAAAATTTCATTATTAATTATTAATTTATAATTAAGAGTATATGAGTAACCAATACCCAAACTATTTGTTACATATTTTTTGGAAAACTTGTACCTTTTGGAATGGAAACATTTTCGCATACCAAAGTAGCAGTTTTTTTAAATCAAATAGTTTACTTCTATTTGTTTTGATAATTGGCATAAGGGAAGGTTTGTGGACGATTTGAAATTACAATTTAATACTTTATTTATACCATTTGAAATATAACTCATTGATTAATTAAATAGTTTATTAGTATTGGAGTTTATGTCAAATTAGCAGAAACGCATCTCTAATTAAGTAATTAATGTAACTATTTAACTAAAAAAAAAGTAGGAGGTGTTTGGTTCAGTTTTTTGGTAGAATTTTTAGCTTTTTCTTTTCAAAAAACTTTACTAAAACGTTTGGTGAGATTATTTTAGGAGCTTTTTGAACCTCCAACAGCTGCTGTTTGAAAAGTTTAATTGTTACTGTTTATATATAAAAGGCCTTATTACTTAAAAACCACTCACCTTGTAACTTTTTTTCATTTATACCACGACCTAGAAATTTTTTCATTTGTACCATATTTTCGATTTTTATGTTTCGTTTGTACCCCAAGAGTAATTTTTTTGATAATTTAATTAATTTTATTAAAAACAAGATACATAAATGATTAAATTAACGTTTTATTAGAATATAGGTTAAAAATGAAGGACTAATTTAAACTTTTTTTCAAAAGAAAATAGGTCAATTCAACTCATTAAGGTAAAGATGAAACATAAAAATAAAAAATAGGTTACAATTGAAAATTTCCCTAGGTCATGGTATAAATGAAAAAAAATTACAAGGTGGGTGGTTTTTAAGTAATTAAGCCTATATAAAATGACTATAAAGGCATATTTTTGTATTTATTTATCAATTTATATATATATTATATTATATAATATTCAATATAAATATTAAAAATTATTTTTTTTATAAGACGGATCGTTTAGTTTAAACTTATTGATATATTTTTTGATATATTTATGATTTATTTTAAAAATAATTAAGTTATAGTTTTGTTAATATAAATAAATAATATTAGATAATTTATAAACAATTAGAGTATTTAAAAATAATTTAAAAAATTTTATATATTAAAAAATAATATATCCTAGTAGGGGTAATTTTGTCTAAATAATTAGAAATATTGAAAAAACCATCAGTTGTTGGCGAAAAACTTTAAAATGTAGCTTTTCAAAAAGCAGCTGTTGGAGGTTCAAAAAACTCCAAAAAACTTTTAAAAAAATATCATCAAACACTTTAGTAGTGCTTCTTGAAAAGCAAAAACTAAAATCTCCACCAAAAAAATGAACCAAACACCCATTTAGTATTTTGTTGGTTCTTGATGGACCCGTCAGTAAGGCGTCGTGCATTCATACTGATGCAAAATATTTTAAAATGATAGACTAAAAAATAATTGATAATATGTAATTATTTTATTTTATACTAAATAAAATATTAATAATATACATTAATATGCTAAATTATAAGTCGCGTGTGAATTACATATACCATTGATATCTAGATGTAAAGTGTTAATGGAGGGAGAAATTTTTTTATTCCAAAATAAATACTTTTAATTTCTTAATAATTGATAACGTTTTCTTGATGAATAATATCTAATAACTTAATTCAAGGTTTTAATTAATTGTAACATCAAATTATTTATTTAATTATTAAAACTATAATACAATTGAAATAAGAAAAGTAGTGAATTTGATTTAAATACGCGTATGAATTTAATAATAAAATATATTAAACATATTTTATATGCAATTTTTGATTTTTTCTTGAATATTTTAAAATTTATATTTTAGTTTTAAGTATATATTTTGAAATGTCTTTGTTTTTCCATTTAGTCCGAGTATTTGTTAAAAGTGACAATGCAATTAGTAAATTTTGCTAAAAATAGTAATCATTGTTGTAGAACTTATGAAAACAGTTTTAATTTAATTATGGTACACCAAATTTATGATCAAATCATTGTTCACTTATTAACAAAATTAGACATTGTTCACAAAATAATAAGTAGTATGAAAGTCATTTTTTGTTTTTTTTATTAAATTTGTTTTTAGTGAAATTAAGGAAAGTTTTTTTGTGTCAACCAAACAATTTTTCTCAATGTCGAACTTATTATGACTCCGGCTCTTGATTCTAGGACATGATGCCTCAAAATTACCATGATTTTATGAATTAAATTAATTATATTAGTATAGTACTATATTTGTAATACTATATATTGATAAAAATGTATAGTGTTTAAAAAAATATAATGTAACATTATAAAACCTTTGAAGAATAAATTGAATTATAACTTAAATACAGCTCATCCTCTAAGTATTAGTAGTATTTTTGATAACATTTGTACTAATTTTTAGTTTGTTAATCTTATGATATTTAGATATATAATAAATTACATATAACTATAGGTCAATAAATTATAAAAAAGTTAGATAATATTTTTAGCTAGTCTTGTATCGGCACAGTACCACAAAGTCATAATATTTTTGATATATTTCAATTTTTTTAATTAATTTTATAATATAAAAGGTTTTAAAATAAAATAAAATTTATAGATTATAAAAATATAAGAATTATAAAATTAAAAGTTTATGAATTTAAATTAAATTAAATTAGTTTAATGGTAACTTTTAAAAATATAAAAATATAAAATTAAATTAAATTAAATAAGTAAGTTAAATAAAGAGAAAATTTTCTATAGTACACTATATTGTATTTTATTTTCATATTTATATTATTTTTAAACATATTTACAAGTCGTACCTTTTTTTTTTCAAAAATACCTTCTTTTTAAGAAATTTTAAAATATATTTTTTCACTTTTTAATGATTTATGCTCTTTTTTATAGACTTTTTTCTAACATTTTTTTTATCGCATTTTTAATGTAACTATAATATTTTATAGTATATCTATAGCATTTTTTCAGTGTAACTTTAGCGTTTTTATAGTGTATATATAATATTTTTATAGTGTAATAATTACACTGAAAATATATCATAAATACTGCAAAAACTCCAGAAAAATATAGATACACTAGAAAAATACCAGAAATACACTATAACGTAAATACACCATAAAAATACTGTAAATACACCATAAAAATACTGCAAATACACTATAAATTAATTTATTTTTACAAAATCAGCAGCATCAAAATAAAAGAACAAATCTATGAATACGAGAAGCCAAAATAATTATATGAACAATAGAAGAAATTTATAAATAAAAAAATAATAGATCTACAATAGTCTCTTTATAAAAAATCTAAATTATCACAAAAAATCAAAAAAATTACAAAAAAATTTAAAAACGATATCGAGTAATTCATCGGAAGAAGCTCGGCGATGAGATGAAAAATATGTAAATAAATATGGAAAAAAAGGTATTTTAAAAATAATGTCTTAAATAAATAAAAGTTAAAGTTAAAATAATAAATAATTCAAAAACTCATAAAAACTATGTTATTTTATAAGAATTTTGCTAATACTTAATAAATAAGATAAAAATACAAATTATTTAATTTAAAATAATAGTATACTAACTTTCTTTAAAAACTCCTAGAATGCGAGGGAGTCCACGGCACTCCTTATTTACTTCTTTACGAAAGTCCAAGTACAACAAGGAGTCTGATCATAAAAAAAAAAAAAGCACAAGAAGGAGAACACTAAATAAACATGGAGAAGAAGACTAAATAAAAATTTAACTATAAAAACAAAAATCACTATAAAAAAGATAATCAATAAGTAAATTGTAATGATATAAAAAGCTGTATTTTTTCCTTTTCTTGTTCGAGTTTTCAACTGCTATAAACACACAACATAGACACACAGACCTCGTCTGCTTCCTGCAGGTGCTTGCTTCTCAAATAAGCTTCTCTACCATTTTTCTTTCTTTTTTTTGTTTATTTTTTTAATCCAACAGCACCAATTTTATTTATATTCTAACCCTCAAGAGAAAAATTTAGATTACAGAACAAGAACATTATAAAAAATTAAGAAGAAAATTAAAAGACGTTTCGTGGAGATAACCTTTTTTTTTAGATTTGTCTCATCTTATCTTCACGTAATTGCTTTCTGTTTTCTTTCTCTCTCTGTTCAAGTTTCGCTGTTAAAATTGTGAACGAAGCTGCCTATTTTTATTAATTTGGGTTTGATTTTTAGGATTTTTCTGAAAAATCCTAAAAGCGCAATCGGGGGTTTTGGGGGATGATTTTCGTGTGTGTTTTGTGATTTGGTGATTCTGATAGTGGGTCGGTGTTGCTTTAGGGTTTTATTCACATTTTTGCTGGTGGGTCTGCTGTTGGGAATTGGTGGTTTTTTCTAAGGGATTGGAAAGTTGGAAGCTTTTTTGGATAAATGTTTGGTGGGTGTCTGTTTTTCTCATGGTGAATTTTTAGCAATTGGTATCTTGTTGATTCAGTTCTCGGTCGGTTTCAGGCAAAGTTGGCTGTTTTACTGGGTAAGTACCTTGGATTGAAGCTCTTAAAGAAGGTAAGCCTTCCATTGGTTTTAATACAAATTTAGTGGGAAGTGTTTTTAATTATATTCTGGGCTTGATTGGGCAAAGTAACTGTAGATTTTAGCTCAAGGTCTTTGTTGGGGAATTCTGCTCCCAAAGATAAGATGAGTTCTAGCATTACTGAAGTTTCAGTTCATGAGGGTAAGCTTTTGGTCCACATAGCGGAAAATGGCCACTCCTATGAACTTGATTGTAATGAAACAACCCCTGTGGAGGCGGTTATGAGATATATTGAATCTGTCTCTGGGATTAGTTTCAGCGAGCAACTTGTTTTGTGTTTGGATATGAAACTTGAATCCCAACGGCCTCTTTCTGCTTATAAGCTTCCATCCAGTGACCGAGAGGTGTTTATCTTTAATAGAGCTAGGCTCCAGAACACTTCTCTGCCCCCTGAACCAGAACGAATTGATATTCTTGAAGTTGCAGATCCTTCATCGCCAGGATGTCCGCATGACCCGCACCCCTTAGATGATGCTTTGGACCCGGCTTTGAAGGCGTTGCCTTCCTATGAGAGGCAATTTAGGTATCATTATCATAGGGGTCATGCTATATATAGTAGAACCCATGCCGAGTATGCACATTGTGAGAGGTTCTTGAGAGAGCAAAAGGTGCAGGAGAGAGCAGTTGATGTTGCTAGGGGTAATTTGGATCAATACTATAGGATGATTAGTCAGAATTACTCAGATTTCATGAAGCGGTATACATTGCAGTACAGGATACATTCTGAACTGTTAACAAATTACAAGAGGGATTTAGAAAAACTGAGGTCTGTCAAAGTTCATCCAGCTCTGCAGTCCACATCACGCTCTTGTCTAGTAGATTTTGTTAAGGAAGAAAACTTGAGGAAGGCTGTGGAGAATTGTAGCAACTCTCATAGGCAGTTTGAAAAGAAGGTTTCGGAATTCAAGCAGATGTTTGGTGAAGTGAAGCGCAAGGTCGAGGAGTTATTTGCTTGCAGGGCCTCCTTTCCTATTAAAAATTTAGAGCTTACCATCAGAGAGCATCAAAAATTCATCAATGAACAAAAGAGTATAATGCAATCGTTAAGGTTGATTGACTTACTCCCTCATCGTTTTAAATTTTGAAGTAAAAATAATATTGTGATTATGCATTATTGGATTACAAAACATGGCTTTTGGACCTTTTTAAATATTTTCCCAGCTGATATTGTGTTATCATTATGGTACTCTTGTCTTAGTATTGATTTTAGTGTTATTCATGTTTACTCATTATGACTTTTTTTGGTTTGTCATATGAACCTGATGTATTCTTAATAATTTTATGCTTCTCAGTTTTCAGTACACTGAGCCAAGAAAAATATAAATGTTTTTCTTAAATTCACAGGTACACCACGGTATGCTGTGAGGTAAGTAGTACCTACTTTTGTAGATGCTGTATTATGATAGTGAAATATTAGTTAGACTGAGAGGCGGCTTGAAATAGGTTTTGTACTGAGGGTTTGGTTGAGAAAAAGAAAGGAGTTGGGGTTGCTTGGGGGCGTGGGGTTTGCCTGGTTAGAAAGATAACTTTGAGTTCCCCGTCACTAGTTAGTGCCCATTTGTTAGTTCTGAGTTGGATATGAGAATGTGACGTTACCTGTTTTTTTTCCTCCAGCTAGCAAGTATTTAGAGCTACTTTAGACTTTGACCATATAACTGATGGTCTTAATTTGATCGGATGACTGGGTACAGTGGGCATAGTGATTTAATTTAAAAAGCATGGTAAGGTACTTGCAGTTATAATTTCCTATCATTTTCTAAAGATATTTACTGGTCTCTTATATAGAAGATCTATGGCATTTGAAGACTGATGTTAGTTTTACCCTTTTTTGGTTTATTTTACAATAGATGGTTTTGAACTACCTTTCTTCCTGAACTTGTATAGAATATCTTATAGGCATGACGAAGACTCGGTTGTCCTGAGCTTTTTTTTTTGTGTGGGGAAATTTAGCTTTGTTTCATTAATATATTTTATTTTCAAGTCGAGTCCATAAATTTAAAGAATTTGAGTAAACAAGATTTTAGTTCATTAATTTTTTTAAGTTGCTGAAGGATACTCAGCAGTATAGTCCTTCAGTTAATCCCTTTAGAGTTGCAGAAGATTGTGAAACCCATCTACCTGCTCTTGTACTTTCGGGTCAAATCCTTCCTTTTGTATTACATTGCTTTTATCATATCGGAAGTTTAATGTACTTATGCGGCCATGTTTTTTATTCATGCAGCAAAGATGTAAACACGGTAAAGAAGCTTGTGGATGAATGTCTGTCCTCCCAATTGTCCTCCTCACTTCGCCCTCATGATGCTGTTTCAGCTCTGGGTCCTATGTATGATGTCCATGACAAGAATCATTTGCCTAAAATGGAGTCTTGTGGCCGTTCGATTACCAAGCTCCTTGAGTTTTGCAAGGATAAGAAAAATGAGATGACCGTCTTTGTACATAATTATATGCAAAAGATAACATATGTTTCGTATGTGATTAAAGATGCTAAGTTACAGTTTCCAGTTTTTAGAGAGGCAATGGTGCGTCAGGGTGATCTTTTTATTGACCTGAAGTTGGTTCGTGGAATTGGTCCTGCATATAGAGCCTGCCTTGCAGAAGTAGTGAGGAGGAGGGCTTCCATGAAACTTTACATGGGTATGGCTGGACAACTGGCTGAAAGGCTTGCTACCAAGAGGGATGTTGAGGTCAGGAGGCGGGAAGAGTTTCTGAAAGCACATAGTCTCTATATACCCAGGGATGTATTAGCTGCCATGGGACTATATGATACTCCCAGTCAATGCGATGTCAATATAGCTCCTTTTGATGCGAATTTGCTTGATATTGACATCTCAGACCTGGATCGCTATGCTCCTGAGCATTTGGCTGGGTTGCCCTTAAAGAGTGAGAAGCATGCAAGCCTGAAAGGTTCATTTTCAATGTCTAATGATAGTTCTCATTCGGCCGAGGGAGAAGAGATTGTTGTGGATTCTCTTGACAAAGACGATTCCGATCTCCTTGAAGGCTGTGAGTTAGTAGAGATCGCTGGAACTAGTAAGATGGAAGTTGAGAATGCAAAACTGAAAGCTGAACTTGCTTCTGCAAAAGCAATCATATGCTCCCTCAGTCTGGAAGTTGAATATGAGTCATTAGATGATAGTAAAGTGGAAAGTTTGTTGAGGGATGCTGCAGAGAAGACAGCTGAAGCCTTGCAGCTGAAAGACGAGTATGGGAAGCATATTCAATCTATGCTTAAGGCAAAGCAACTGCAGTGCTTATCATATGAGAAGCGGATTCAAGAGTTAGAGCAAAGGTTGTCTGATCAGTACCTGCAGGGACAAAAACTTTCAAGTAGTAATGTTGAATCTGACTTCGACAATCCATCTGTGAAATCCAATATCTGCAAACCCACTCAAAATGATGGAGAAGCCATTGTTCCTTATATATCAACGTCAGAGCCCATGGATGAGGTCTCTTGCATCTCTAATTCTATGGATTTGAAACTAGGGCTTCTCACTAGGCAACCGAGCAAAGGTCGAGATGGGGTCGATGAAAATATGATGGATTCCTCTGGAATGCTAAATACTCAATTGGATTCACTGATGACAGAGCCACATCGTGAAGAATTGGAGGTTAGTGATAAAGAGGGTAAAGATAAGTTGGTGGCACAGCTGGGCATGTCATTGGCCAGCAGTTCCACAGCTGAGAGCATGCCTGAACCTCAGAATATCCTTGCTTCAGATACTGCAGATGAGCCTAAAACTAGTGATGATTTGTTGGAGTTGCAAAGAGAACTTGATGAGAAATCTAATCAGTTGGGTGACACTGAAAAGAAGCTTAAAGCTGCGGTGGAGGATGTTGCAGTTCTTACTGGAGAATTAGAAATGAGCCGGAAGCTTCTTGATGAATCTCAGGTATTAGAACACTGGCCACTTCTAATTTTACTGCTGTTTCATTTTGTTATGTTCTTCCTTTGTCATAGTAAATCCGTGTTATTGTTGCTGTGTTTTGGTATTCTTTTAGTTTGATTTTTATAATCAACTACATTGTGAGTTAATTGGTAAAATGTGGGTAGAAATGCAATAGATATTAGAATTTGGGTAGTTTCTTATTTCTGCTGCCTTGTGCTCTTTTTCATTTACACTTATTTGGTGCACAAACTGTGGTAGAAAAAAGAAAAAGAACCATGTGAGTTAAATGAGGAGAAAATAAGAAAAGAAAATAAATATATATTTCTGGGACAAAAGTTTGAATAAGGACTCTGAATAAAGACTGAATTTTCATAACAAAAGAAATGATATTATAACGATTGATTTTACTGGCATGTTGATAACAAATAAATCGGAAGTATCTATAAATTGAAGTTTCCATCTTTAATATTCTGCATTCCCTTCTGTTTCTCATCAAACTAGAGTGAAATGTTATGGGGCTATATAGGGATGTTGGAAAATGCCGTTTCTCTTTTTTCCCTTTCTTTTCTTTCACCTTTTTGTTACGCAAACAAAAGAAAGTGCAACAATTACCTAACTTCTTTCTTTTCCTTGAAATAAACCAAAGAAGTGCCATATTCCTGTTTTTGTTTGGACTGCTAATATTATTTGAGTGACTTTGATCAAATCATGATGGCTTTGTGCATTCTCTTTTTCAAATGATTGGTTCAACAGGGCAGCATACTGTGTTTGAAAGGCTTATAGTTATGAACCTCTGCTGAATTTTCAATTTCAAAACTTTTTAATTGACTTGGCTATTTCGTATTTTGTGAATTGTCAAATGACCTCTTCTTATAGTTTCTTAGATGAGTTAAATACCGTAACTATCTATTTTTCTCATAATTCTCCTTGATAGCCATAATTATGTTGCTTTTTCATTTTTTTTTTTTAGGATTTGTGTATATCCATGTTCTATATTTTTGTTATGAATTAAATAATTGATTAAAAAGGCTTTGTGCCTAGCTTGATTTTTGTGCTTCTCTCTAGTTTAGTGCAATGATTTTGTTGTGTTTTTGTTCCACCTTTTGATTTTACATTATTACACCATCATTGCATGTAGCAGTTTTCGTAATTTTTGATGTCATGTTTTAACTTTATCAGATGTGGCTCTATTCTGATTTCGTGTGGCCGGTTCATTCCCTTGTTGAATTATGTTTGACTTCATTGTCTGAAATGATTCTTGAACAATGTAATGCACATGTTGTTATGAACTTTGCTTCTTTCCTTGTAACAGATGAATTGTGCCCACTTAGAGAATTGTTTACATGAAGCAAGAGAAGAGGCCCAAACACATCTTTGTGCAGCTGACCGCAGGGCCTCAGAGTATAGTGCCTTGCGTGCATCTGCTGTGAAAATGCGTGGCCTTTTTGAAAGACTTAAGACATGTGTATATGCACCAGTTGGCGTTGCTGCTTTTGCTGATTCCTTGCGCGCTTTAGCTCAATCTTTGGGAACGTAAGCTCTTTGCCACAGTTCTTTATATTCATCTATCTTCTCTTGATCTGCCTTGATATCTTTTTCATTTTTTGTTTAAATTACACCTTTTCCAATTTCAAAGAGGAATTTTCCCGGGTTTCTTTTTTGAGTTCCTGTCGAAATTTAATTGCATATTGATACTTGATAAGGATAGCATTGGCATCACCACTTAAGTTAGTTGATCTGTTAATCAAACACTTCATATCCTTGGTGTCATCTTAGAAGCAGAGATAAGGAGATGACCTTAAAGAAAAGGAGGGTTCCTCTCTGTCTCGGTGTCGTAAAATTTCAGTATTACTTTATGTTCTCTTGATATAAATCGGGATATGTTTATCCTTTTCCAAGTTGCAAGCTCTTAAAGTTTGGGTTTTGACATTAAATATGGCAATACTTTAATCGCTTCAATTTCAATTTTGCAGCACCACGAATGACAATGAAGATGATAGTACTGCTGAGTTCCGGAAATGCATCCGTGCTCTTGCAGAGAAAGTTAGTTTCTTGTCTAGGCATCGTCAAGAGTTGCTCGACAAGAATCCGAAACTAGAAGCTGCAAATGAACAGCTTAGAAAAGACCTTGAAGAAAAAAAGGAGCTTGTTACCACATTATATAAAAAGCATCAACTCGAGAAGCAGGTAGTCTCCCATTTAGCGCGACTCTATTTGTGGAATGCAACAATACTGAACTATATTTTTTCTGTTATTTTTCGTTTGGATCTCAAGTTTGATGCTTTTAATGGTGTTAATTCTACAGGCAAACAAGGAAAGAATATCTTTTAACCGGTTAGAAATTCACGAGATTGCTGCATTTGTTCTCAACGGAACGGGGCATTATGAGGCGATAAACCGGAACAGTTTTAACTATTATTTGTCTACTGAATCTGTCGCCTTATTTACTGACCATCTTCCGAGCCGACCGAGGTACATTGTTGGGCAGATTGTGCATATTGAACGCCAGACGGTGAAGACATCGCCTCCTACGTCGGCCAGGGCAGAGCACAGTAGGGCAAATCCAGTGGATCAGCTAACCTCTGATACAGAGACTGACCAATTAACCCTGAATTTGGGATCGATATCAAACCCATACAATCTTCCAATTGGGTGCGAGTACTTCGTAGTGACGGTAGCTATGTTACCCGACACCAGCATTCGATCACCGCCAACTTCCTGATCCCTGCTTCAGGCAGATAAGACATGACGGAAGAAACCAAGTGTATATATGGTTTAATTATATGCATATAAATATTTCTAAACCTTTTTCCTTTGCTCCTCTGTACAGCTGATTATCCAATCTCAAGTTTAACTCTCTTTTGTTTTTTTTTTTTGTAAATAAATTACCCTATTTAAAACTGTAAAAAAATGTGAATATTTCTTTTAATCCTAATTTTTTAATTGATCGGGCTCATTTGTTCCATCAACTTCAATCAGAAGTCTTGCGTACAAGTTTACAACTGTGCCATCCATCTCAATTACCTATATAGGTATTTTTTCGTGTGAAATTCCAATTGAAATAAACACGGGTCTTTTATTTTTAAAATTTCACAGGTACGGAAGAAAGTCCGCAATTTCGACATATAGAATTAGAGGAAATTAGGCGAGACACGGTAAAACGTATAAATAATCTCAGTTTTACGGTGTCGTTTCAATCCTTGCAAAACCAATATACAATTGAACGGTGCTCAATTTTATTTCTTTTTTCTTGCTTTTTTTTACTGTTGCTTCTTTTAATAATACGGTGGTGCATATTTCTCTTATATTTTTTTGAGTTGTATAATTTCTTATTTATCGACAAAGATGAGGAGACGAGATGACGCTGACGAAGACGACTGTGCCTGTTTTTCTCTTATTTTTTGAGTTGTATAATTAATGGATATTTCTTATTTTGATTAATGCCTTACTGCTTCTTTCTAATGGCGGACAAATACAGATTTTTGTATTTTCATGCTTTGAATGTTAGTTCAAGATAATGAGCATAAAATGTATGATAAAAGTATGGGTTAATTGCTATTGTCCCCATGAGGTTGGGTCCGAAATACTACTTTCCCCATGAGTTTTAAAAATCGACTATTTCCCCTTAAATTTTATGTTTCAACTAACTAAACCCCCTTATGGAGGGGGTTATTAGTTAAAAAAACACAAATGTCAGAGGGTAAACAATTGATTTTTTAAAACTCATGGGGAAAATAGTATTTTGGACCAAACTTAATGGGGTAATAGTAACTAATCCTAAAAGTTTTAACTAAACAATGAATTCATATTTACATATTTTGAAAACATACAGACGTGGTAAACCGAGAGTAAAAATTATGTCGAAGTAACCTATGATAAATGTGTGGTAAATTAAGTAAACTACTTTAGTTTGAATTTTATACATCTGATAACATAAACGTGTTTTTTCAGTAAACTAAAAGTAAACCGGTAGTAAACTAATAGTAAATATTTTTTTTCAGTAAAATAAAAATAAACAAGTTGAAACTTATTTATTACATATTTCTATAATACTGATAGTAACTAATAGTAAACTAAGCCATAATTTACTTTAACCTATATAATTTAAAAAGGCTTATTCACCAAAAAATGCCAAACCTTTGTGTTTCGAGTCAGATTTAGCCAAACCTTTAAAAACCACCAGATTTAGCCAAACCTTATATGTTGTGTTTCTTTTTTAGCCATTTTTGAATCGAACCGAATTTTGTGCCTACATGTCATCCATGTCACTGCCAACTTAGCAAAACTAGCTGACATAGCATTCCAAATCACTAATCCAAACCTAACCAAACCAAACACTAAATCAAACAAAATCAAATTCAACTAATTCAAATCAATTCAATTTTTATTTTAAATTATATTTAATTAAAATAAATATTAATTATCTCAATATTTTATTTTATTCCGATTAAAATTCACGCCGACTAATAAATTTAGTTAAATTTAATTAGTTAAATAAAAAATATAAATCATCTAAAATTAATATAAAAAAAATTAATTACCGCTAATTTTTTTAAAAATAATGTTATTAAAATTTTCGATGCTTAAATATTCTTTAAAAAAATTAAATAATTTTTTTTATCGAAATTCAGACCCACCGTGGTGGTGGATCTGTCAAAAAATGACAGACCCACCACCACGGTGGGTCTGTTCTCAAACAGACCCACCGTGGGTCTGTGAGAACAGACCCACCATTACCGGTGGGTCTGTTCTCACAGACCCACCACCACGGTGGGTCTGTTTGAGAACAGACCCACGGTGGGTCTGTTCTCAAACAGACCCACGGTGGGTCTGTGAGAACAGACCCACCATCACCGGTGGGTCTGTGACAGATCCACCGGTGATGGTGGTCTGTTCTCACAGACCCACCATCACCGGTGGGTCTGTTCTGAACAGACCCACCGGTGGTGGGTCTGTCATTTTTTGACAGACCCACCACCATGGTGGATCTGATTTTTTGTAAAAAAAATTTAAAAAAAATATTTAATTTTTTCAGAAATTATATTGAAAAAATTATTCCGGCGGTTGGTTTTTCGTATGCGTCTCGGTGGCGGCCGATTTTTGATTGATTAAAATTAATTAAAATGACGGTGAATTTTTTTTAATATTATAATATTGAGATTATTGAAATATGAGTTTTAGTAATTAATTAATAATTAATTTGATTTATTTGGGTTTGATGTTTTTGGATTTATTATTTGGTTTAATTAAGTTGGGTTAGTGAATGTGCCATGTCAGCAAATTTTACTGAGTTGTAGGTGACATGGATGGCATGTGGACAACAATTTCGGTTCGATTCAAAAATGGCTACAACTGACACATAACATATAAGGTTTGGCTAAATCTGGTGGTTTTTAAAGGTTTGGCTAAATCTGACTCAAAACGCAAAGGTTTGGCATTTTTTGGTGAATAAGCCATTTAAAAACTAGACTATTAGTAAATTTGTTTTTTTTTAAGAAAACTGATAATAAGCCGATAGTAAACTTATCTTTTAGTAAACCAGTTGTAAATCATTAGTAAATTTAAATTACTATTTTTTTTGAAAACCGTATTTTGGCAAATAAAAACCGTATTTTCAATTTTTTCCAGTTAAACCGTGTTTTTGCAATAATTTTGGTCAAACCGGTATTTTTGAGATTATTTTGATATTATGCGGGTATTTCTCAAAAAAAAAAAACCCATAGGATTGTGATAACTAAATTACGATACATGATATAAACAATTTATACATTTTATGTTCTATTAAGCATATAATATCATATTTAAAATTTTAATTTAAACAATTCTAGTACGTATATTATTATGCATATTGATGTCTACGTTAATCATTATTATTCTATGAACAATAACAATTACTGCCATAATTTTAATACTAAATCTTAACATATATATATACTCTGCTACCTCAGTTTGATTTGAGGTTTGATGTCAGTGCTAGCTCAGTTCATGTAATATTTGTCAAGCTCTAACTTACCTCGAGATGGCTCGTATATATTGCTCGGTATGCCAAACGAGTTATAGCTCAGGTTTTGTTCTAATCTTTTTTCATTTTTTACTTGGAATGACTGTGATATGATTGGTATCATGAGGTTTTTAAAACCAGTTCTGATGAGAATGTTTTTGACAGTTAACATCAGTTAGTTTGAAGGGTTTTGTCAGTTGTTTCAGTTGAATCTTTGACTTGGGTAGTTAGGTTTGAACTTTGAAACTTGTAAAATCATTTCTGTTTCTAGAAATCTACCCAAATTTGAAATATTATTACTACATTTAAGTCACTTTATCAAATTTTTAAAAAATGAGGTGGTATTTTAATTGAGAATGGTTTTTATTATTATTTTTTTGGTAAATTTTATTTTTTGTTTAAATTACACCTTTTCTAATTTCAAAGAGGAATTTTCCCGGGTTTCTTTTTTGAGTTCCTGTCGAAATTTAATTGCATATTGATACTTGATAAGGATAGCATTGGCATCACCACTTAAGTTAGTTGATTTGTTAATCAAACACTTCATATCAGAAAAGGAGGGTTCCTCTCTGTCTCGGTGTAGTAAAATTTCAGTATTACTTTATGTTCTCTTGATATAAATCGGGATATGTTTATCCTTTTCCAAGTTGCAAGCTCTTAAAGTTTGGGTTTTGACATTAAATATGGCAATACTTTAATCGCTTCAATTTCAATTTTGCAGCACCACGAATGACAATGAAGATGATAGTACCGCTGAGTTCCGGAAATGCATCCGTGCTCTTGCAGAGAAAGTTAGTTTCTTGTCTAGGCATCGTCAAGAGCTGCTCGACAAGAATCCGAAACTAGAAGCTGCAAATGAACAGCTTAGAAAAGACCTTGAAGAAAAAAAGGAGCTTGTTACCACTTTATATAAAAAGCATCAACTCGAGAAGCAGGTAGTCTCCTATTTAGCGCGAATCTATTTGTGGAATGCAACAATACCGAACTATGTTTTTTTTGTTATTTTTCGTTTGGATCTCAAGTTTGATGCTTTTAATGGTGTTAATTCTACAGGCAAACAAGGAAAGAATATCTTTTAACCGGCTAGAAATTCACGAGATTGCTGCATTTGTTCTCAACGGAACGGGGCATTATGAGGCGATAAACCGGAACAGTTTTAACTATTATTTGTCTACTGAATCTGTCGCCTTATTTACTGACCATCTTCCGAGCCGACCGAGGTACATTGTTGGGCAGATTGTGCATATTGAACGCCAGACGGTGAAGACATCGCCTCCTACGTCGGCCAGGGCAGAGCACAGTAGGGCAAATCCAGTGGATCAGCTAACCTCTGATACAGAGACTGACCAATTAACCCTGAATTTGGGATCGATATCAAACCCATACAATCTTCCAATCGGGTGCGAGTACTTCGTAGTGACGGTAGCTATGTTACCCGATACCAGCATTCGATCACCGCCAACTTCCTGATCCCTGCTTCAGGCAGATAAGACATGACGGAAGAAACCAAGTGTATATATGGTTTAATTATATGCATATAAATATTTCTAAACCTTTTTCCTTTGCTCCTCTGTACAGCTGATTATCCAATCTCAAGTTTAATTCTCTTTTTTTTTTTTTTTTTGTAAATAAATTACCCTATTTAAAACTGTAAAAAAATGTGAATATTTCTTTTAATCCTAATTTTTTAATTGATCGGGCTCATTTGTTCCATTAACTTCCATCAGAAGTCTTGCGTATAAGTTTACAACTGTGTCATCCATCTCAATTACCTATATAGGTATTTTTTCGTGTGAAATTCCAATTGAAATAAACACGTTTCTTTTATTTTTAAAATTCCACAGGTACGGAGGAAAGTCCGCAATTTTGACATATAGAATTAGAGGAAATTAGGCGAGACAAGGTAAAACATATAAATAATCTCAGTTTTAGGGTATCGTTTCAATCCTTGCAAAATCAATATACAATTGAACGGTGCTCAATTTTATTTCTTTTTTCTTGCTTCTTTTACTGTTGCTTCTTTTAATAATACGGTAGTGCATGTTTCTCTTTTTTTTTTTTAGTTGTATAATTTCTTATTTATCGACAAAGACAAGGAGACGAGATGACACCTACGAAAACGATTGTGCCTGTTTTTCTCTTTTTTTTTAGTTGTATAATTAATGGGTATTTCTTGTTTTGGTTAATGACTTACTGTTTCTTTCTAACGGCGGACAAATACGGATTTTTGTATTTTCATGCTTTGAATGTTAGTTCAAGATAATGAGCATAAAGTGTATGATAAAAGTATGGGTTAATTACTATTGTCCCCATGAGGTTTGGTCCGAAATACTACTTTTCCCATGAGTTTTAAAAATCGATTATTTCCTCCTGAATTTTATGTTTCAACTAACTAAAACCCCCTTATGGAAGGGGGTATTAGTTAAGAAAACACAAATGTCAGAGGGTAAACAATTGATTTTTTAAAACTCACGAGGGAAGTAGTATTTTGGACCAAACCTCATGGGGGTAATAGTAACTAACCCTAAAAGTTTTAACTAAACCATGAATTCATATTTACAGATTGTGGAAACATATAGACGTCTAAAACGTGGTAAACCGAGAGTAAAAATTATGTCGAAGTAACCAATGATAAATTTTTGGTAAATTAAGTAAACTACTTTATTTGAATTTTATAAATCTGAATAACATAGTAAACTTGTTTTTTCAGTAAGCTAAAAGTAAACCAGTAGTAAATTAATAGTAAATATTTTTTTTCAGTAAAATAGAAATAAACAAGTTGAAACTAATTTATTACATATTTCTATAATACTGATAGTAACTAATAGTAAACTAAGCCATAATTTACTTTAACCTTTATAATTTAAAAACTATACCAATAGCAAACTTGTTTTTTTTTTAAAGAAAACTGATAATAAGCCGATAGTGAACTTATCTTTTAGTAAACCGGTTGTAAATCATTAGTAAATTTAAATTATGATTTTTTTTGAAAACCGTATTTTGGCAAATAAAAACCGTATTTTTCAATTTTTTCCAGTTAAACCGTGTTTTTGTATGGTCAAATCGGTATTTTTGAGATTATTTTGCTATTATGCGGGTATTTCTCAAAAAAAAAAACCATAGGATTATGAAAACTAAATTACAATACATGATATAAACAATTTATACATTTTATGTTCTATTAAGCATATAATTATCATATTTAAAATTTTAATTTAAACAATTCTAGTACATATATTATTATGCATATTGATGTCTACGTTAATCATTATTATTCTATGAACAATAACAATTAGTGCCATAATTTTAATACTAAATCATAACATATATATATACTCTGTGCTACCTCAGTTTGATTTGAGCTTTGATGTCAGTGCTAGCTCAGTTCATGTAATATTTGTCAAGCTCTAACTTACCTCGAGATGGCTCGTATATATTGCTCGCTATGCCAAACGAGTAATAATTCAAGTCGTGGTTTCGATTCCTCCCACAAGCACTCTCCCCTCTCCAATTATCAAAAAAAAAAGCAAATCAAACTTGAACTTGACTTGCATTTTATTCACTTTAGTGCTTAATAAGCCGAGCTCTATTAAATAAAAAATAAATATTCGTAGTATTCAGATAATTTATATTTATATTTTATTACTTCTATAAAAGACAACTCGTGATTTTATAGTCAAGTTTTTAGTAAAATTAAATGAGTTAAATATCATTAAATTTAGATTCAAATAAAATGAACAAAAAAATTAAAGTGAAGTGCATTAAATTGAATGAACAAATAAAGTCGAGGCAAACCACACAGGAGCGGCTCAAGAGGCATTGAGTCCAAGTAAAAAGACAAGTGTTTTGTTTTTGCAGTCATCCAATGGCTACAAAATTCCTCTTCGTTTAATCATAATTACCTACTCAAATACTTCTCCGGAACCAAGACTCTATCATTCATTATTTATATATAAATTCATAAATACTAAATATATTATCGTATCATATGATAAAAGAATATATTTAAGATACTTTCTCATGGTTGATACTCACAATCACCAAGTTCGTTTTCTTCTTCTTGAGCTCTTTTTTTTTTCTTAACTCGAAACCGCTTAGTTTATTAATTTTTATTTTTTATTTTTTTGTGAAATTGTGAATTACAGGTTCCTCGTAAGAAGATGGACCTAATAATAGATCAAGACAAAATTGAAAAGAAGGAAATAATCATACCAAAAGACTACCAAATTGATCTACATATTCAAATTCACTTTGCAGAAGGGCTCGACAATCCGAATATATATCCTGACGTGAAATCAAGATTTTACAAAGTCGTGTTTTCGGTTAATTCCGAAAACGAATACGAAACACCGTACGAGATAGGATTGCCAAATCCAATATGGATCAATCAAAAATATCGAATTAGACTGAATAAGTTCATGGATATCAGGTTTTTGTATGTTGAAGTTGTGAGGTGTGGGGTTTCAGGTTCTGAATCCGATCCTGAAAGCTCTAATGGGCGTAGTGTAGTCGGTAGGGCTCGAATTCCTCTTCCGAAGGTGACGCGTAAGAAAAGCGGTCGCTACGGACTTGTTAGGTGTTTCTACGGCGAATGTAAAGCTGAAGGACACGTCGGACTCACATTGGAGATGAAAAAGATTGTCAAAAAAGAGAGAAATTATTACATATTTTGAAGAATCTCGCGGAGTTTTTATGAGAGAAGTTTATATCGATCCGACATAAATAAGTGATTTCCCGTTTAACAAATTGTGAACTTCCTAAAGTATGGCAGGGACGAGATTAATTTCAATTAGGCCGGCAGAAATTCTTATTACTATTGATTTTTCTTTTTAGTTGGTTATAGCCTTGCTTTTAGTCTAAATTAATTGTGTGAGAATTTTGTTTATTTTGGAATTTTATTGAAAATTTGATTAGGAGCATGAATGTTTCCTCTACACAGGCAAACTATAATCACCTATTGCAATGAATTTTGTAAGTTGGATTTCGTAGTATAGACAATTGGTAGGCACTTGGTCATGAATTAATGGATAACTGGATATTGGATCCACAAATAGGTCCCATTGATTTTTCTCATGAAAATAAATGTGAAAACGGTAATGGGACCATCGTTAATTGAGATGATAGAGTAGCATTAGAAGTAGGGATGGCAATAAGACGTTAATTGGGATACCAATCGACTATAATTCAAATGTTATAAATTGTAGTTTGATTCCTTTCACAAACGCTTTCTTTTCTTAGTTGTTAAAAAAAGATGATAAAATAATATTAGAGATTGAAATATTTATCCCACACAATAGATATGTCATTTTTACAAAAAAACCCAATAAATATTTTATATTTGCGATAGAGAATTTTTATTTACTGCTCATTTTTTATCATTTAATATTCCAACATGGAAAACGTCTCACTGATATGTTGCATGAATGACATAATACAACCGTTGTATTATATAATTATTCTAAAAATTGAGATAAATATAGGAGGGGAAGAGAATGGAAAAGCCATTTTCATCAAAAATACTCTTTGTTACAAAAGGTATCTTAATTCTTTTGAAATCATATTTTATTAAATTCTTTTAAACTTAAAAAACCTTACTAAATGTATAATTTTTAATTTTCATATATAGCTTGGTTTTTAATTTAAAGTTTTACAAATTTTTAATTCAAATTGATACATTATTTAAAATTACAAATTTGACCTTTCTATCATATAGACTTTTCACCAATATCCGCCATTTTATTAAATTTGGATGTGAATAATTTATTTTTATTTAAAATTTAACATTATAAAAAATATAAATTGAATTCTCTGTTAATGTCAGGTAAAAATTGAATTCTCATTAATGCGACTAATGTCATATGTATGATACATATTGTCCATGTCAGCATAAGTAAAGAAAATAAAAATTTATTAAAAGAAGGTCCAGTTTGATATTTTTTAATTATATTAGAGTCCAATGTGAAAAAATTATTAAGGTCCAAATTAGAAGTTTCTTTTTTTATAAAAATATATATTTTCAATTAAATGTTTGCAAAATACGCTCTTTTGATAGATTATTGATAGATCATTGGTAGCTTATTAGTAGAAGGCCTATTTTTGCTGGAAAAAAAAAGAAGTTAGAAAAAAAAAAATTACAGCAGCAAAAATCTATACTATATTTTCAGAAAAATTTCAAAAAAAGTGTGTGGGGTATAATTTTCTCAATTAAAAATCAAGACAAACATATAAGAGTCTAAATTATATATTCTAGCCCAAAAAAATAAAAAAATAGGTCACCGCCACTAATTCAGCAACTAAGTCAGATGCGTCAAAACCTATATATAAATATCCAGAGTTACATACTGGTTTATTCAAGAATCTGCGACCTGAGTAAAAAAACAAAACCTAGTTTGATTATTTACATATTATTAATATTGTAGTCCCTTTCTTTATTTTTGATTTTAATATGTTCTTAATTACTTGTTTGCTAAGTTATCTCTGAATTCTCATATATTGCGTTTAGTTTGATTATTTAATCCTATTGTGTTTATTAGCTTAAGCTGGGAACACAATTAGTTAGATTCAAAAGAATTCGATTTTGGATTTTCTTTTTGTCATTGAGGATTTTAGGTTCTCCAAAACCCTGATTTCTTGACAAGCACTCGCCAATTAAATTAGGTTGATTATCATATTTTAGAGAAATTCTTATGTAGACTCGGTCTACCACGTCATCTGTGGACTAACCAATCATATTATAGCACCTCATTAAAATGAGGGTATTTTTGTAATTTTATTTATTATTTGCATACACTTTTGAATAATGATATTACAAAAATACCCTCATTTTAATGAGGTGTTATGACATAATTGGCTTAGTCTACGGATGACGTGGTTGACCGAATCTATCTAAAAATCTCTCCATATTTTATTATACATGACTATATGTAGTAATAATTCGGTCTCTATTGCTAGCTTAATTGTGCGAATAAAGTCAATAATATTTAGTAAAAATTAGGGCAAAAGGGCTCAAAAACTACCCACCTTTCATTTTTTTTTCAATAGCACCCTGACCTTGTAATTTTTTCAATAGCACCCTATTTCGTATTTTTGGATTTCAATAGCACCCCGACCTTGTAATTTTGTCAATAGCACCCTATTTCGTATTTTTCGATTTCAATAGCACCCTAAATCATCAAATTAAACTCATTTATCGAGGACTTATTTGAATTTTTTTTAAGTTAAAAGGACTTGTTTAAATGTGTTCAAGTAGAAAAAAGTATAATTTCACCTTTAAATTTAGTTCTTTTGAAAATTTTCATCCTTATAGTAATCAAATCATCTAATTTTCTCAATTAGGGTGCTATTGAAATTGAAAAATACGAAATAGGGTGCTATTGACAAAATTACAAGGTGAGGGTGTTATTGAAAAAAAATTGAAAGCTCGGTAGTTTTTGAGCCCTTTTGCCTAAAAATTATCATATCTCCGAAATTAGGTCAAAATTAACGTTTTTGCCGCCGAATTCATTATTTTTCCACGAATTTCTAGAATTCGGAAGAGAAAAAGTAATTTTATTTGCCCTCAAGTGAAGATAGTAAATATTCATTAATATATAATTAGATTACTCGTGATTATTGTGATTTACAACTTATGATATATTTATAGATTCACATAATTTATTTAATTAGTCATCTATATGCTATGCAGGAGATTCTTGTAGCAATGCAGAAGGACACTTCAGCTGCTCCTACAAAAAGAGAGAACAAAATCAGAATTTGAAGAAATATCAAAGTCAGAATTCCATCAGGTGAAATAAAATTTGATTCTGAAACTTATTTTAACAAAGGGTCAACCCAGTCTTTTAACTTGCGATATAGGGTTAAATAACTAACTTTTAACTATTTTGATCAATTAAAGACAATACTCTCAATTAATTTGGTCATTTAAGGACAAAATTATATAATATAAATAAGTTCAAGGACTGAAAGGATCCACTTTTGTCCTTAATTAACCTAAAAATAGAGAGTATTGTACTTAATTAATCCAAAATTGAGAGTATTGTCCTAAAAATAGAGAGTATTGTACTTAATTAATCCAAAATAATTGAGTGAGTTATTTGATCCTGAATTACAAGTTCAGAAACCGGGTTTACCCTTCATTCATAAAGAAACTTGTGATTTTCTTTAATGACGAAGATAAGAAAATGCATAGATAGATATAGATTATATTTTTCATTCAAGAAAAGAAGATTTAATGAACTTAATTGCTTCTGCCTGTAGGTAAAACAAGTAATCAGAACAAAAGAAATTCTGCAGAAGCTGTTGAAAAGAACAGAAATCTAACTGTTACAGTTAATAAAAGTAAATCACAACCTACAAAAGTTTCATCTGCGGTTCCAGAAGGGACGCAACCTTTAACAGATTCATCTTCAAGAAGAAGGGAAAGTTCACCGGATCATCGGTCTGAAACACATTGGATTAAATGGGAAGGTATGTTCATAATTAGCAAAATAAATTTATCTACCGGCAACTATAGATCGTTTGCTAAATATTTTAATAATCTTTAAACTTTGTAAGTTTGGTACATCGTTTTTCTCGACCTTTGCCAAATATGCTCACCTCTCGTATAGAGGTGACATGGCGTAATGTTATAAGTCTGGAGTGTATAAGATTTATTCTACTAGGCATATATAAAAGTGTGCCGTACGCGTAAGTTTTACGAGGTATGAGTATATTTGGTAACTTTCCAAAAAAATAATAGAGCAAAACTGATAAGATTATCATGGTATATATGGCGAATGAGCTACCTTTATAAATAAGAGTTCTTTTAAATATGTGGAAAACTATGTGGACCCGAAATAAGAATGTCGAAATATGAAACATGACGAAACCTACTTTATAAGAATATGTTATAAGTAAAGAGTTTTAGAGTTTCATAAGATTTTCGGAAATGAAAACGAAGCATCAAAACTTAAAATTTGGGAAGTGTTTTTCGTGCAGTATAATGCGGAAGATTCAATAATTATAACAAAAATCATTGTTGATTTTATAGGTGATGATGATGAAAGTGACGATGATGATCAAATCGGGCATGTTTGTCCGCTTTGTGAGAAAGATCTTGCATACGCACCGACAGCTCCAGAGATAGAGTTGGAGGTTTATGATCTTCCGGAGGTTGCAATTCTTCCATGCGGTCATACATTACATACACAGTGTTTGGAGATGGCAGGGTACGACGGAACCTTAAAAGATCCAGATTGCTTTTTGTGTCATGTAGGATTGTGAACCATCGAAAAAATAACACAAACATCATACCATGATTTAGTAAAAAGTTAGATTTAATTTTTTAGTTTTTTCTTCTCTTCTATTTTTTTTACTGCTACCAAGGTGTAAATTAGTGATTAAATTAATGACATTAACTTGTTTGGACTAAATTTTAAAACATAGTTACAGACCTAGTTTGAAGTGAATAATTAACATTTTAAAAACTTTTTTCAGGACTGTTCAGGCCTATTCTTTGGAGTTTATATTATTTTTAGACCTGTTAACATAATGGTTTAAATGCTCCATTTTTAAAAGCGTTAGGGTTATTTTTGCACCGAAAAAAATATCAATGGCTTAAGTGAGACTCGGGTAAAATATTAGGGTCAGTTTTGCACCTTTAACTCTATGATATTATACCATATATTATAATTATATCAACTACTTACTTTGAATTACTCTTGAAAAATCATTTTCAAATAAAAATCCAAGTAAAACTATTATACTATACATGAATCCTAAATCGAAACTACGCACAAGTCTAAACGACAACAGCTAAATACTTACAGTGCTTGCCGTTTCTTAAACAAAAAGCAAAGCAAGTCGATGAAACGACACAGTAACTCATGGGTTAAGATTTTTGCAGTGCGTGTATATGGCAACTTATGGGTTAAGACTTGGCACTCTCGCCTAATAAGCCAAATAAGATGACAAAGTAACATGTTTGCTCCATATATGTTTTAGAAGTTATACTTCAATCCTTAAATATTATTTTTCAACATTTAATTGTTTTTGATTTTTTTTAATTTGATAAATTATGATATCTTATTAAATTATTAAAATACACGTGTTATGTTACTATAGTACAATAACTAATAGTTTCAAATAATATTTTCTATATGATCACTTTTATTAATTATGGACAAAAAATTAGGGTAATAAATTTAAGATAATGAAATATATTATATTTTTATTTTAAATTTTATGAAGATATTTCTTATATATTTATAATTTGATGTGTTTAATAAATTTCAACATACATACTATGTCAATAAATAAAATTCCACATATGTAAACGTTTAGGTTAAAAATGATAAAATAAGCTCCTAATTTGATACTTTCAACTACAAATGCAAAGTATCACTAAATATAATAAAGTGACGTGAGTATACGATAAAAACATATATATAAAAAATAAAATTATTTTAGCAAATAATGATCTTTATTTGTTTTTATGCATGTTTTTATTTTGGGTTAATTTTAATAAAATATCAAACCTTTTCAGTTTGTGTCAGTTATATCCAAACCTTTTAAAATTGTCTATTTTAGCCATTTTTGCGATATGTTAAACCTTTTTTAGCCATTTGCGGTTCGATTCAAAAAAATTGACAGCTCACATGCCACATCGTTGTCCAGTTAGCAAAATTCATCTGAGTTAAGCTTAGTTGGCATAATTTAAAAACCTATTCAAACCAAAAGACCGAACCACTAACCTACCCGACCAAAATCAAATCAAACCCTATGTTACTACTGAAACGATGTGTTTTATCCTAAAATTTCAGAAGCAAAACGCACCGTTTGTAAACCCTAATATGTTCAGCAACACCTTCGTCAAAATAGGAAAAATCCCACCTTCATCTCAGAAAAATCTTCATCTCTGAAAACCCTAAGCCATAACCAATGTCTATGTCATCAATCTCTGAATCATCACGCACTATAGAAAATGCGATGACTGAGTGTTCCTCCCGCCGTTTGTCTCTCCATAAACAGCTTCGAGCTGTTAAACGAAGAAGCGAGGGTTGATCAACGAGAAGAACTAAGACTTTGAGACGAGAACACAGACATTAGGGTTTTTCAGGGAAGATTATTGTGGAGTTAATCAGTTTTGACGAAGGTTTTCTAGAGAATGTGTTTTTCTATTTCGAATAAAGGTTTTTAGGGTTCAGAAACGCTGCGTTTTGCTTCTGCAATATAGGGTTTGATTTGATTTTGGTCGGGTAGGTTAGTGGTTCGGTCTTTTGGTTTGAATAGGTTTTTAAATTATGCCAACTAAGCTTAACTCATTGAATTTTGCTGACTGGGCAACGATGTGGCATGTGAGCTGTCAATTTTTTCGGTTCGATTTGCAAATGGCTAAAAAAGGTTTACAATATCGCAAAAATGGCTAAAATAGACAATTTTAAAAGGTTTGGATATAACTGACACAAACTGAAAAGGTTTGGTATTTTATTAAGATTAATCCTTTTATTTTAAAAATCATTACATGGGTTCTTCTTATAATAGAAATGGAAGTGAAAAAAATATACATAGTTAGAATAAAAAAGTAAAGAAAAATATTCAAGCGTCAATAAATAAACATTATCCTCATCATTTAAAATTTTATAAGAAAATTAATATAATATTTTGTTTGAGTTTTCTTTTAACCGATATTTGCTTTTTTGTTTGAAAGTTTTTCTTTCTTTCGCCAGTTTATTTTATTATCATCTGATGTTAAAGTTTTAAAAAGAAAAATAAAATTTAATTTAAATAGATATTTAAATAATAAAAATAAGAATATTTGTCCTGGGTAGTTTAATAATATCATCCTATAAAATATAGCTATTAATTTAGATATATAAAGAATAACAAAAATTATATACTACAAGTACATATATTTTTATATGGGTAACTATATATCTTATATCCGGTTAAACTATCAAATAATTGAGTAAAATGATTTTTAATATAAAACTACTACAAAAGTATTAACATCGTTATATAAATATTAATTAAATTATAATAAATAAATATTAATGTGTTTTGCACCAATAAAATACAGTCAATTTTCTTTTCATATTTAATAAATTAATAAATTATTAATTAATGTTTTTGTGAATCTAATAATATTTTATTTACAAAGTTTATCTCCAATTATTTTCATTATAAAAATTCTTTAAATGTATATAATTAATTTAAATTAACGATAGTTTTAAATTTATTTAGTTATTAATTTTTAATTTATTTATTTTTGATAATCGGAGAGGAGCGCTTGTGACAGGATTTGAACCCACGACCTAACAATTTGCTGTTATAATTCAATAGAATATATTTTTATTGATATTATTTTTCTTAATGAAATATAAAACTCTTATTAAGGTATATTATTATATTTTAATAAATGATATAACTTTTAAAATAAACGTTGTGTAATAAAATAAAATTGAAATGTTTAATTTTTTTACTTCAAATAATATATTATTTTAATACTAATTATTTGATTAAAATTAAAAAGTCAAAGCAACGCTTGACCATTTTATTTTATTTAATTAAATTTATTTAGGTAAAGATGGTCTTAATCATAAGAACTCTTCAATGGATATGTGTATATTCGTGGTGAAAGGCATTATAAAAACGTTGAATAGAGTGCATATGCTTACTAATCAAGATTTTGGTCATGTTATTGAAATTAATAATCAAATGCCAAAAGTTATAATTGTTGGAAATTTTATGGAGGACAAAAAAATATATATCTTGCTTTGCATAATACTTTATTGTAATCCGATCAAATACTTTTTAATTTTATAATAGAATAAAATATACTTACATATTATGAGACAAAAGTTTATAAATTAGTAATAATCATTAAAGATGTGATATAGTAATAAAAGATTATTAGGAAAAATGGGCAATAAATATTACTTTATCAGTATAATATCCAATTCCATTGTATTAATGTGTTTTTTTATAATTTTTTTTGATGTTTTACATACACTTTTATATTATATAATGAAAACCCGCAGCGTAGCGCGGGTGTTATGCTAGTTCAAAATAAGACAAAATATATTATTTTTGTTTGGTTAATATGGTTTAAAAATTGGTTTAGATATGAATACTCAAAATTTCTAGTTTTTGATTTTGATCATTCATTGTATATATAATAAACATCGATTTAGTTACCATATATAAATCATATTAATTAAATCAAATCAAACAAAACCGAAATAATAGTAAATTTTAATTAATCAAACCAAAAATTTAATTAAGCAAACCGAAATGTGTATGTATTAAATTTATTTAGATTTAGTTAAATTAATCAAAAATTTACATTAATTTTAATTTGATTATTGGATTTAATTAGAATTCATTTAAAGATGAAAGGACTTATTGAATTTTTCCAAATTGAAAAAAATGATAATTTTATTCTTCATTTGAATAATTTCATCCTTGAAGTAAATAAACAGTCTAAAATTCAAAATTTGGAACACAATTGAGTAAAATTGATATTTTGTCAACGACAAGGTAGAATCGAAAGATTTTTTTAAGACATTTTGCCAAAAAGAAAAGTTATAACAGTATATCGAAACAAATTCTTGAATAACAAGAAAAAGAAAATAAATTAAAGATCAATTCCCAGCTGAATCCATTGCATTGTAGATTAATGTTCACCAAGAACATCACATATACAGATAGAATTAGGACCACTGAAGTAAACAAAATAAGAATATGTACCATTGAATTTTAGTAAACAAAATAAGAATAAATCTATAGGCTAATTCCTGAAACTGGCAAGAAAGAAAAGCATGCAGGAGACGTGCAATTCATACTAAGCAATACTGCAACCAAGAAACACCTAACACCACTAGTAGAGATTTTTACAAGGAATATTTACAGGGATTCTTCATCAAAACAAATTTCTGAATCCCCCCACGTTTCAAATTTGTGCAAGAGATACATACACGACAATATTAGACCGCCAACGAACCTGCATTTTCAAAGGAGATAATAAAATAGACTCACTATTTCACATTTGGCACCTTCTGACAATCAAACAGCTACCTTATCGAGCTTGACTCTCGCCGTCATCTTCAGAAATGTTAAACAAGAACTTCGGAAGAGATGCAATTCGAGGGAGATGCAGCAACAGTTCCCCAAATGAGTCTTTCCTTGACATGCCAGCCACTTGCTTGCTGCCTGAAACATCCTTCAGGTTTAGCTCAGAGTTCTTTATACCACCTTTGTTTTTATTCTCATTCGGCGACTCAAAGACGCTGTTTAGCTCAACACCTTTCCCGTTATCAGATCCAGCAACGAAATTTTCTTCGTTAACTTGTAAGTTCTGGGTTGAGGTTGGCTCTTTCTGCAAGAGACAACACAGAGAATTGACCCGAGCCATGAGCCTTTTCTCATCAGACGATGTTGTTAGTTGGTTGTCATTGAGGAGGTACTGTGCAATGTCCTCTAAAACGTTCGCAGTTTCTGATCCATCCCCTGAAACAGGTGGATTTCCAGATGTGATTTGCTCCGAAATACAATTTTCTATATGATTCATAAGATCGGTCATCGACATAGACGGATGCAGGCCAGGCACTTTCATCTGGTCCCAATTTCTAGGCCCCTTTGAATCAACCGCATCACAGTTTCCACTCCCTTCAATTGTATGAGTATCCATCACTAGTAAAAGAGGATGAAGCAATGATCAATTTCAATTTGTAAGCATACGCACACCCACAACTGATTCAGCTTATACAAAGTACTCAAAAAATTTAGAGAAGGCAGATGATATCACTGCTCAAACCCTAGGGAAAAGAACCATGGTGAAAGTGCTACCAATGAATGCAATAATATCAGAATCAAACCGAAATTAATCAGACTAACATAGTGACCAATTACCCTCACGCACAAGATCAAGTATTTCATGACAAAACTAACATAGAATATAGCCAGACAGTTCTTCGAAAATCTACTACAGCCACCTAAAAGCACAAGTTTCTTACGCAATTAACAATATATTGGTTGGTTAAGGCCATTTATGTTCTACTAATTTATTAAGATGCACCCCCGACAACCAGAAAGAATACTAAAAGTAATTCAAACTGCCTAGAACAAGAAATATTTCCCCATGCTTTGGGGGTGTTGGGATAGTAGATTATATCTAATTCATTTCTCAAAAAAGTAATTCCTATGGTAGGTTTACCGACTCGTGTGAAACAGAAGATCCAATATCTAATAAAAGTTAATTAAAAGCATCTCTCATCTAAAACTATCAAATTAAACAGTTTTAATAAGGTTTCTAAAACAAAACTCATCGAACCTGAACTGGGTGAAGGAGCTTCTCGGGACATGTGCTCTGATGTTGTAACAGCATGATCCCCTATTTCAAACTCTAAAGAAGATGAGTGAGCAGCAGATGGTGATGCTAGATCTTGGAAGCTGGAAATAGATGATGCTTTGTTAGCCTCTACTTGACTATAATCTTGACATTTTGAGTCATCTGGATCCTCAAAAACAGAAGGCCGCTGTTCAAAATAAGGTGAATCCAAAATTATCTCTGGCTGGCGACTTAAAAAGTTCAAGCGCATGTCACACTGGATAAGCTTTTCAAAGTGTTTATTTAACAGCCCTTGTGGACATTGCAGGAAGTGTTGCCTACAGAAGCAAAATAGTGGACTCTATGTAAGTATCATTACCGCATAGGTAAACAATACCACTATCTTTGTCAGTCATTTATCAAAGGGGATATATTTAAAAGAAAGCATCTCATGGTATATTAAGAAATAAGCATAAGCAGCATAAAATTTAGAACATGAAATTCAGAAGATGGGCCTTACAAAAGCAAGTGTATGAACAGAAATAATAATAGGTTCGTCCAGTATAAAGATCCAAGTACCACTAAAGAGAAGAAAAGAATTTACAGTAAGTGTACCTGTGTATGCTGGCCTGTCCATTAGTAAAATCTGCAGTTGCCTGCCATAAGGTATGCTTTCTGGGCTGTGGATTAGTTTCCCTAAAGAAAAGAGGCTGTCTAGCCAACTGCAGTTAACAAGAAACCACAACTGTCCTTATGAATCACGACAAAGTTACCAAACAACACACATGCACAAACGTGAAGAGAATAAAACAGAAGTCAAGTCATTACCACAGCAGTCAATGTCCCAGGTTCATTATCAGGACAAGTAGCCTTTAAAGCCATAATATCAGACCACTGAATTTCAATCTTACTCTTAAGACCACCTTCAAGAACTTCCCAAACAAGCTTATGTTTCGCAAAATAACACTTGGCAACTAACTCCCCTTCATATCTCGACTTATACTGCCAACAAAAAACAACTTATATATTAATAACCAATAAAGGACCAATTTATAAATAAAACAAGCATGCAAAATCGCATTCCAGAATCTAACAGCAGAATACCTCCCAGCTACCAATCCTCAGAATAGAGGCAGGAAAGTTTGAAGCCTTGAGCTTGTCGATAGCGCCAGACGCAGCAGGAGCTTTGCTCTCTTTCTTAACTCCTCCATCTTTGGTATTATCATCAGTCCCTGGGGTTGAAGCACCCCCCTGAGAAAGCCTCATCTGGATTAAATCCAAAAGTGATGGACTCTTCCTTAGGCTCAGTCCCAAAGGACTCGGCTCATCGAGCGGATTATATTGTGCCGGTGGAACAGGATTACATGCATTAGCACCCGCACCCCACTGCTAAACAAAAATCATTAACACAATTACAGCTACATCATAACGATAACAAATTTCCCATCATAATCCATTTCGTAAGCAATCATTACCATGCCATCAACATTTAAATCATAGCAATTTCAAGAGAGTCGAACAAATCAGTAAATTAATAAAGTTGCGATCACAAATCTAAAACCCTAACTAAATTAATAAAAAATTGAACAAAATCAAAAGCGAATTACCTGTTGAACAGTTTTCGATTGCTTCAATCGCTTGTTAAAAGGAGCGTGTTCATCTTCGAAAGGATCCTCGACGATCTCCCTTTTCACCTTCGATGACCTAGACGACATCATTTCATGTTCTACCGGTATATTTCCTGGTTTCATTAAATGCACCATCTGAGTACAAGATTTGCGCAAGCAGCTCCAATTATTCCGGATCAAAATAGATAAAGATTCCACAAAAACCGAAACGAAATCCAATAAATCCAAATATTCCTTAATTTTTTTTGGATAGAGGAAATATCGGGGATTTTTATGTGAAAACCCTAAAAAAGAGGGGACAGATTGCACGTGAGAAATCCAATTTTGGATCAAGAACTCGCACGTGCCAGATTTATAATCTAAACGATGAAATGACCGAAATGCTCCTTTGTTAAGAGAAAGATATGAGGGGCTATTTTGTCTTTCAAAGAGTAATGTGAAAAAATAGCACGTGGTAACCGACACGTAAGAGTTACTGGATAAAATAGCGGGGTCTACCGTACTCTATAAAATGACGGCGGTTGGTGGTCCGAAGTGACAGATGCGTAAATGATTGAAATGTCTGGCTTTTTGAGCTGACACGTGGACTTTTTATAAAATGGATGCTGGCTGAAAATCTAGTAAAAAAATAGTAAAATAGTAAAAAAATCATTAGAGAAAAATAAAAGAAATTCCAACGAAATGAATATATTCAAATATAAAGGCAAAACAAATTTTTGTTCCCACAACTTTAGTCATCGTTTGCATTAATGGATTCTAAACGATGGATTTTAAACAATCAATAAATTTAGATATAAAATCAATCGTTTGCCTAAAAAAAAAAATCCATTAATTTATAAATTCTCTTATTTTCTACAATCTATCATTTTTGAGGGTTTTGATTTCCCACCTATTAGGTGGGAAAGTCCAAATCCACCATTATTTATTGATGGATACCGAATCCTACTGTAAGTATAATGGAGCCGAGTTACAGGAGATCCACTCTCAGGTGACACCGGACTCCCCCTGAAGACCGAAAGATATGAAGGAGATACCGAATCTCTAAGATTCGGTAACACGCTAATAAAGACCGACTCCCATATGATCCGCCAAGAGCGCGTCAGGTCCGGGATTCGGGTAAACGACTAAGTATGGAAATATTGTCCTATTCGGACACAAACACTACATATGGAAAGATAAGCTCTACTTTAGGAAGATAAGACTATTTAGGAAGACGTTCCTAAATAGGACTCTTATCAGATTAAGGTAGATCCCGACAAATCAGGAGAATATCTACGATACGGCCGAATCCCTACAAAGTAGGATTCACCTGCCTAATACAACTCTACTAGGTATATTCGACTACTATAAAAGGAGCACGAGGTATGCCTAGAATCACAATTACATTCAGATACTCAAAACGCTGCTCAAAGCTCTAAACTGACTTTAGCATCGGAGAGTTAATCGGACAACCACCGTCCGGTTAGCTTCTACCCTGTTTTGCAGGTTCACTCACCGGTTCAGAAGGCAGACTCCATCAATTGGCGCCGTCTGTGGGAAAGGCTTAACTAAACTTCAAAAGAAGGAGCTTTTCTGAACTCAAATACAAATCTCATTGAAGAAGATGACTTCTGAAAGAGTAAACCTGAAGGATCAAACGACACAGAGAAAACGAAAAGCAACAGAACTCTCAACTCCTCCTCCAGTAACTTTTGACGGAGAGGACTTCGGGAGAATAGCTGAAGAGCACAACGAAGCTCTGGTAGTGGCCATGATTATCGAACACTGGAACGTTGAGAGAATCCTGATCGATGAAGGAAGCGCAATAAACCTAATAACAAGAAAGGCCTACGAAAGCCTAGGAGGAGACCTAGCGGAACTAAAAAGAAATGCCACGCCTGTGGTAGGATTTGGGGGCTTGCCAATTAAGCCCAACGGAACAATTACCCTCGACGTCAAGCTAGGAAGGACAAGGAAAAGCGAGGAATTACCTACACGGTTTAGCGTCGTAGAAATCGACCTGCCATACAACGCAATACTGGGGAGACCATTCCTCCACGACTCAGCTGCCGTGACAAGCATAAAGGCACTAACCATGAAGATACCGACGAAACAAGGAATTATCACGATACAAGGAAACCGAGCCGAGGCGAAAAAGTGCTACGAACAAGCAATAAAAGAATCAGGCGAAGCAATGGCAATAGAAGAAATCCTTAATCACGACATCGAAGAAAAAGAAACAGCACCCGAAGGCGAAACAAAGAAACTCCAACTCGACAAGGAAAAAAGAGTAAATCTCGGCGCAAACATGAACCCAAAGATCGAAAGCGAAATCACGGCCATGCTGAAAAACAACGTCAAAACCTTCGCTGCAAACGCATCAGAAATAGTCGGAATAGACCCCCAAGTCATTACTCATGATCTAAATGTAGCAGAAGCGGCGAACCCAGTGAAGCAAAAGAAAAGGAAGTTCTCGGAAGAAAAACAGAAAATAATCGCTGAAGAAGTAGAAAAACTGGAGAAAGCAGGATTCATACGAGAAGTCCACTACCCCGAATGGGTAGCTAACGTAGTGATCGTAAAGAAAGCCAACGGAAAAAATAGAATGTGTGTGGATTACACCGATCTAAACAAAGCGTGTCCTAAAGATAGCTACCCTCTCCCGGATATCGATCAACTCGTGGACTCTACTGCTGGACACGCGATGTATAGCCTAGCCGACGCAGCTCAAGGCTACCACCAAATTCAGATGAAGGAGCAAGACCAGGAAAAAACTTCATTCATCACGGAGGGAGGAACTTACTGCTACACGGCAATGCCTTTCGGCTTGAAAAATGCTGGAGCAACATACCAAAGACTTATGAATTTCATGTTCAAAGACGAGATAGGAAAGCGAGTCCAGGTGTATGTAGACGACCTAATCATCAAGAGCGAGAAGGAAGAAACCCATGCAAGAGATCTTGAAGAAACATTCAACATACTGAATAAGTTTGGAATGAAGCTGAACCCCGACAAATGCACGTTCGGCGTACAAGGCGGGAAATTCCTGGGATTCATGATATCTCAAAGAGGAATAGAGGCGAACCCCGAGAAGATCAAAGCAATTATGGACATGAAGGCACCAAGAAGCATAAATGAAGTTCAAAAACTCAACGGGCGAATCACAGCACTCGGTAGATTCATGTCTTGCTCAGCAAAAAGATGCTTGCCTTTCTTCAAAGCCCTCAAAGGAACGCAAAAATTTGAATGGAATGAAGACTGCGAGAACGCCTTTGAAGAAATAAAGAAGTTCCTCGTCACCCCTCCATTGCTAAGCAGACCGCTGAAAGGGGAGACACTATACCTATACATCAGCACCACACACGAGACCATCGGGACAGTGCTGGTGAGGGAAGAAGATAATGAGATGAAGCCAATCTACTACATTAGTCGAGTCCTGAAGGGCGCGGAGACACGATACCCCGAGATCGAAAAAATGGCACTGGCCGTATTGACCACAGCTAAAAAGCTGAGATACTACTTCCAAAGTCACAACGTTGTGGTAAGAACAAATCAACCATTGCGAAAGGCGATCCAACGACCAGAAACTTCCGGAAGATTAGTCCACTGGTCCATCCAACTCAGCGAACACGACATAAGATACGAACCTCGTCCGACTCTGAAAGCACAAGCTTTGGCGGACTTCGTAGCAGAAATAACTCCAACCGAGACTGGCCAACCCAAACCAGCCTTGGTATGGGAACTCCACGTAGACGGAGCGTCGAATGAAAAAGGAGCTGGAGCAGGAGCCATCCTCAAAGGACCCGAAAAAATCAGAATCGAATATGGAGTAAACATCCAATTCGCCGCCAGCAACAATGTAACTGAGTATGAAGCCCTAATCGCAGGCCTCGGCCTCGCATTAGAAATAAGAACGGAAATCCTAAAGATCTATAGCGACTCCCAGCTGGTGGTAAATCAGGTCAAGGGAGAATATCAAGCCAAAGAAACAGGGATGATCGAATACCTGAGTCAAGTCAAAACACAGCTCCAACAGCTGGAGGCACAAGGAGGACAATGGGAAATCATTCAAATCCCGAGAGAGGAAAACACCGAAGCCGACGCCATCGCCAAATCAGCGTCAGAACTCGGAGATCTATTCGCTAAAATGCAGTTAAAGGAAATTCTCGAATCGCCAAGCACCAGAAAAGCAGAAGTCATGGCAATCGAGGAGGCCGACTTCTGGATGACCCCATTGATCAAATATTTAGACCGCGGCGAGTTACCAACAGACAAAGTCGAAGCCATTCGCACCATCAGAAAATCTGCCAACTACTCTTTTTATAACGGAGTTCTCTACCGAACCTCTTTGACTCATCCATGGTCTAGGTGCGTCTCGCCTCAGACAGAAGAATCCATCTTAAAAGAAATCCACGAAGGAATATGCGGAGCACACGAAGGAGCAGTCACCATAGCGAGAAAAACAATACTCCAAGGATACTACTGGCCGACCATCAAAGAAGACGCGAAAACACTAGTCAAGAAATGTGATAAATGCCAAAGACACGACAACATCAGCCGTGTGCCAGCAGTACCTCAAGGATCAATGGAAAGCCCGTGGCCGTTCGCCACATGGGGGATTGACATAGTTGGACCGTTTGAAACGGGAAAACACCAAGTGAAATTCCTAATTGTCATAGAGCACTTCACAAAATGGGTAGAGGTAGCGCCTGTCGCAACCATCACTACAGCCAAAGTAGAGGAATTCTTCAAGAACGAAGTAATATGCCGATTCGGCATACCCCACACTGTAATAGCAGACAACGGCAAACAATTCAATTGCAAGCGGTTCAAGGCATTTTGCAAAGGACTGATGATCAATTTGAAATTTACTTCGGTGGCGCACCCTCAGACAAACGGAATGACAGAAGTCACCAACCGAACCATAGCACAAGGAATAAAAAAGAGACTTTCTCAGTATAAGGAGAACTGGGCAGAAGAATTATACAGCGTTCTATGGGCATACAGAACAACTCCTAGAAAAGGAACTGGCGAAACACCTTTTAGGCTCGCCTACGGTACTGAAGCGGTAATTCCAGTAGAAATTGGCATACCCAGCATCAGAGTAAACTATCTAGAAGAAGAAACTAACGAGGCTAGAACAAGGCTATGTCTAGACCTACTAGAGGAAAGAAGGGATGAAGCGGCAGCCCGAGCCGCTACATACAAGAAGCAAGCTGCAAGATACCATAACAAAAGAATGAATTTTAGAGAATTTCAAAGAGGCGATCTGGTCTTACGAAACGCGGAAGTTGGCAGAGGAAACGCAGGAGTAAAGAAAATGCAAGCTAATTGGGAAGGCCCCTTCATCATAGAAGAAGCTACTGGCAAAGGCGCATATAGACTAAAGACAATAACTGGGTCCATGGTACCCAGATATTGGAATGTAGAACACCTGAGAAAGTATTATCAATAAATTCATGGCTTGTACTTATTTCCATTTTTGAAATAAAAGGCGATTTGGCGAAACAAATCTTATAGGCTCGCTCGAGACCTAATACATACAATTTAACAAGAGTCGTTTGAATCTTAGTTAAAAAAAATAATTTAGACTCGTCCGAGTCAAATAAATAAAAGGATCCATTCGGACCTACAAATAAATTACACCAGCAGAAGTTTAGATTAACTTCTCAAAATAACAAACGAGTTTAGATTAACTCTACAACTAAAGAAAAGCAATGGTCAAAAGATCATTATATTAACAGAAGCAAAATTACAAAGGATCCGCCTACGATCCAATACAAAAATAAGGCAAAAGCAAAAAAAATACAAAAAAGAAGAAAACAAAAATTAAGCCTTCTTCAGAGCATCTTGCTTCTGCTTATCAAGCTTCGCCTTCACCTCCTTCGCCAAAGAAGCAGGATCCAACTGATTGACTCCAGAAAGATCGACGCCTGGATTCTGCTCCCGCAGCTTTGCCCCGATCGCCAACCGGTACTGAGTCATGACTTGGGAATAAAAGCTCCCAGAGTCACCCAATCGCCGGCGGAGACGCTCCTCTTCTTTCTTCAGATCATCCCTCTCCTTAGTGAGAGCACCTGAAGAAGACTGTAGAGACTCGACTTCCTCGGACAAAGTTCGAACCCGAGCCTCTAAAGCGGAAATCTCCCGAGTCTTGGCAGATACGGAAGACCTCAGCTGCTGGATCAGACCAGTCGCCTCGCCAGCCTCCTCCTCCATCTTCTGTCTCTCGGAGAGCCAGGATTCAGAATCCTTCTGAAGCTTCTTCAGTTGATCCACCGCATCCCTTCGGCGGCGCTCCAAAACAGCGATGGACTGGACCACCTGAGGAAGAAAGCAACAAATAAGAAAAAAGGAGAAGCAAATCATAATATAAAACAAAAGAAAAAAAAGCATACCGAAAAACCGCCGAGACAGGCGAACTCGGCCAAATTATCGCCATGTTCGCGATCAATGGACTCAATGTCCTCTTTTATCATAATATTCTCCATGCAAGCATGAAGAATGGCGACGTTTGAAAGTCGAGGCGGATCTTGTGCGTCCGCCCAAGCCGCAAACCGAGGTGCCTCCTCGATAGACACCCCAGAAGACTTCTTCTTCTTGGGACGCTTGGCAGAAGCTCCAGCCTGGTCCTCAGCAGGACGTTTCTGACCGGCGGTAGGCAACCCCTTCAGAGAAGGAGTTGATTCCTTCGAAGGAAGCAAAGGCGACTCAGAAGTCGCAGCAGGAACTTGATCGCCGGAAGCAGGACCAAGATCCACCGAAGCAGGCGTTGGATCCGGTACGGCGATCGTAGACGGATTAGGAACGCCACTGGTGACCTCGCCCATATCTACAGTCATATCGACATGAAAATTGTCAAGCAAATGTTCAAGAGAAGTCGACATCCTACAAAACAAAAACATAACAACAAAAGATTAGAAAAATACCTTCTAAAGGAAGACCCGCCAAAAGTATTTCACGGCGACTCAAATACTGTTCTAAAAGAACGCTGTACTTGGGCTTATCAAAACGACAATCCGACAGCAAAGACAGGGCGAAGTCCTTCTCCCCATCATCCAGATCAGGTACATCAGTAAGCGAAACCTTACTAGAAGTAAAAGTCCGCGAAAAAGAGGAGAAAGAAGAGTGCTGAACCAAGAAAAACTTAGGGGTCTAACCCTTCAAAGAAGAAGGAAGACTAAAAAGAGATCGATTCGGTCGACCACCAGCAAAAATAAATTCCTCACCCTTTCGGCGGGAGAAAACATAAAAATAATTAAAAAGAGCAAGCGAAGGCTCCTGCATCCGAACCCTACACGATTCCATAAAAGAACAAAGAAGGCGAATCGCGTTCGGATGCAGTTGACCCAAAGGAACACCTAAATTGTGACAGACCTCTACAATTAAAGACTCTAAGGGAAACCTAAGACCCGCTAAAAGCTGTTCATGAAAAATTACTATCTTGGAGGGCGAATCGGTGCTATGATTCGCCCGATACGATTTTGCCGGTCTCAGAATAACATACGACTCAGGAAAGTTGAATTCCTCGGCATAACCGAGTATCTGCTCTCTTGACAAGGAGCTCCGGGTATATTCTAGCTCGTCACGAGCACCCTTCGCCCCCTCAGTTACTTCTGACATTTTAAAATTTTTAAAATGGGGGGGAAACACGGAGTGATGATGAAATTAAAACTCTAAAAGATCAAAAGATAGGAAAAGACGAAGAACAAGACGAAGAACAAGAAGAACAAAAGGAATAAAATCAAAACTGAAAACTACCAAGAAATTAAATTAGCGAAAAGGTAAAATACCTCGCAAGCAAATACGCAGGATCGAAAGAAAGATAAGGAGCAACTTGAAAACGAGGAATCTTGACAGCAGAAGAAGGAAGCCACAGAAAGTTTGAAGAAATCGAAGATTTAGCAGTTGCAGAGAAAGCAAAGGTTGAAGAAGAAAGAAAATGAAAGAAAATGAGCAATTATATAGCCTGAACCAAAGAAACTGAAAAGACGAGATCCCATAATTACAAATAAGGACCAACTAATAGCGCACGAAGACACTTGTCCTTCATTCAGTCATAACCCTCTACTGATAAACAACACGTGGCAACGCAGAATCTTACTAAAGATGAAGCGTCGCCCACAAACATATGGAACGACTCGCCCGGAATACAAAACGACTCGCCCGTATAAAAGAACTCAGCTCCAAAAGAGCTAAAATCCACTAAGGCATAAATGCCAAACTACTTCAGCTCATTTGCGGGGGGGCTAATGATGGATACCGAATCCTACTGTAAGTATAATGGAGCCGAGTTACAGGAGATCCACTCTCAGGTGACACCGGACTCCCCCTGAAGACCGAAAGATATGAAGGAGATACCGAATCTCTAAGATTCGGTAACACGCTAATAAAGACCGACTCCCATATGATCCGCCAAGAGCGCGTCAGGTCCGGGATTCAGGTAAACGACTAAGTATTGAAATATTGTCCTATTCGGACACAAACACTACATATGGAAAGATAAGCTCTACTTTAGGAAGATAAGACTATTTAGGAAGACGTTCCTAAATAGGACTCTTATCAGATTAAGGTAGATCCCGACAAATCAGGAGAATATCTACGATACGGCCGAATCCCTACAAAGTAGGATTCACCTGCCTAATACAACTCTACTAGGTATATTCGACTACTATAAAAGGAGCACGAGGTATGCCTAGAATCACAATTACATTCAGATACTCAAAACGCTGCTCAAAGCTCTAAACTGACTTTAGCATCGGAGAGTTAATCGGACAACCACCGTCCGGTTAGCTTCTACCCTGTTTTGCAGGTTCACTCACCGGTTCAGAAGGCAGACTCCATCATTTATGAATGATGGATTGTTATACTATTTATTTTTTTCCATAAATAATGTTAAAACCATTGATTTTATTTTCAATCCAAACGATGGAATTTTAAAATCTTTGGATTTAAATTCCATTGATTTAGAATCCATCGATTTTGTTAAAATCCATAAATTTTAAAAACCTCAATCCAAACGGTGCTTAATGTTTTTGCTATGTATATTATGATCTTTAAATTTTGTTAGTTTTCTATATCATCTTATTTAACTCGCTAATTTCGCTAACAATTAAAATAGGTCTATCTTTGCTAAAAAAAAATCTTTGCTAAATATACTCATGATTTGTTTTGAACTGACGTGGCGCGATGTTATTCATTTATATATACAAAATTTATGTTATGTGGCCTATACAACCTCGCGCAATGTCCATTACAAATGAGTTTTGGGTATAATTAGCAAAAATTTAAAAGATGATGGATTAAATGAGCAAAATATAAAAATCGTGTATATTTGGCAAAAATTTAAAATTATAGATAGATATATTAATTCTGCCAATTTAAAATGCAAAAAATGTATAGATAATCGATATTTTAAATAATTCATTACTAAAATTATTAAAATAGATTTTAATTTTATTTTGTTTTAATCTTTTATCAAAAGTACCATTAATAACTTATGAGATATTATGGAGAGAAAAAGATTAAATTTTATAAAAAAATAATAAAAAGTTGCTGGAGATAAAAAAAATTCCAATTAAACAAACATATCATAAATATTCAATACTTTAAAATAATTCATTACTGCAATAATTAAAATAAATTTCTATCTTATTTTATTTGAAGACTGCTATTATGAAATTTTGGTTTAACATTTTTTATAATAATTTTTTCATTTAAAATTACTATTTAAATTAAATAATTAATTTGATTATGCATAAATACCCGGGCTTATGGCTACTTTTTTTTTAATACGTCACTACATTAAATAGAATCTGAAACAGTTACATTTACAAGAAATTCGAGAAATTCGAAAATTAGATCCGATGACCTGACATGGAACAGACTATTTACATTAACACGCATTGTCAGATTCGCAAATCTACTTATGAAAACAAAAACTAAATTGCTAACTGTTACGTCAATTAAGTACAGTACTCAGTTAAACTTTTTTAACGCCCGCTAACTGATTTTCGATATCAGAAACTACATCCATAACCTCTGATCTATACCACCACCCAACCAATCCTTTTAAAAAAAAGGGAGAACAAACTTTTTATAAAAAATGACAACAAATTTTTCATATAGAAAGGACAGAAACAATTGAAAAAAACAATAAAAAAACTAAAATAACTCATAAACGATTCCATATAAAAGGTCTTTAATTTATCTTTGACTCGCTTTTCGATAATAAATATTAATCTTTTAAAAATAAAAATAAAAAAAATTGATATTTATTAAATTTTATAGAATTAAAGCGTAACAGAAAAAAGAAGATGAATACCGCTAACAGAAAAATCAAACAATTGGCGATAGCCGGAGAAAAAATTGAAAATAAATTATTCGGGGTTAGAATATTTTTTGAGAGAGAGAGAGAGAGAGAGAGAGAGAGAGAGAGAGAGAGAGAGAGAGAGAGAGAGAGAGAGAGAGAGAGAGAGAGAGAGAAGTGTAATCCGTTCAACTATAGGGCTTACGGCTACTTTATTTAAAATAAGTTATCGTCCAAGATATAAAAATTAAAATAAGTTATAAAATACAAGTTTTTCAATCCAGCCAATGGGTGAGTTGAAAATTGTCAAATCTCGCCAATCCAAGCAGGCTGACACTATTATTGTGTAGTCATCTTTCTGAGTCGGCTTCCTCCTCCTCCACCTCCACCTCCACCTCCACCTCCACCTCCATGGCCAAACAAAATCTCTCTTCTCATAATTTGCATACTTGCAGCAGCAACTACCATGCTTTCTTGAGCTTTACGGATGAAGATATTAATTTCCTTAATCAGCTTCTTAAACAGCTGACCCTCAAAGGAATACTCACTAATGGCATTGAAGAAGCAAGGTTTTTAGTTGTTATTCTATCTGAAACCTATGTTTCTTCGGCTGGGTGCTTGGATCAACTCGTGCGGATCGTCGATCGCTGGGAGATCAACACGGAACAAGTTTTAGTACCCATTTTTTATAAGCTAGATCCCTCTGATTTAAAGGATCAGATGGGTATTGTAGCTAATGTTTTTGCTGTACATCAAATGGAAGAGACGGTCAAAGTTCAAAGGTGGAGAGATGCTCTTACCAAAGTGGCCTCCGTTTGTGGTTGGGATTCACGCCATTGGTAATTCTTATTCATTTAGATTACGGATAACAATCGTTTTTTTTATATTGGTGACTAAATTTTAATTATTTTCGTAATTTTGATCATGGTAATTGTCTTATCTGTAGAATCAATAACTGCATTTTTTATGCATTTTCTGAAAAAGCTTAATTGGCTAGTTAATCGTAATTTGTACTTACTACTATGAGCAATTGAAACAGGGAAGATAAGGTCTTGGTTAAGGAAATTGTAAGAGATATTTCAGACAGATTAATTTACGGATTATCAAAAGATACCGGTTATCTTGTTGGAATCTGTTCCCACATAAAGGAAATGGAGAAAACATTGTGCTGCAACTCCAATGTGGCCCATATGGTCGGAATCTGGGGCATGGGTGGCATAGGCAAAACAACAATTGCCAATGTTATTTATGATATGCTGTCTAGCAAATTCGAAGTTCGTTGCTTTCTTGAAAATGTTAAAGAGAACTTCAAAAAACATGGTGCAGCTTCTTTACAGCAGAAACTTCTTTCTATAATCTCATTTGGTAAAAGGAATTTCACTACAGGGGCCTACAACGTTGGTGTTAGTGTAATCAAGAGAATGTTTAGTCGAACTAAGCTTCTTCTTGTTCTTGATGATGTGGATGACTGGAGACAGTTGGAAGCCTTAGCTGGAGAACCTAATTGGTTTGGTTCAGGAAGTAAAATTATCATAACTACTCGCGACAAACACTTGCTACATGCACATGGAGTGACTGATATTTACGAGGTTAAGTGTCTACAGACAGACGCAGCCCTCCAGCTCTTTAGCCAATACGCTTTCAGACAAAAGAATCCCAAAATGGAATATTTGGAGCTTTCAACACGACTTGTTTCTTATGCACAATGCCTTCCATTGGCTTTAAAAGTCTTAGGGTCTTTTCTTTATGAAACAAGTATAATTGAGTGGCAAAAAGTTCAGGGTAAACTAGAAATTATTCCTGACTTGAGGATTCATGATGTGTTGAAAGTGAGTTTTGATGGGCTGGATGATTTGCAGAGGGAGATATTTCTTGATATTGCCTGCTTCTTTAATGGGGAGTTGAGAGAAGTAGTGAGGAATACTTTGGAAGCTTGTGGCTTCTTTCCTGACATAGCATTTGCAATTCTTAAGGATAAGGCTCTCATAACTACAGAAGATGATATGAAGCTGCGTATGCATGATTTGTTGCAAGAAATGGGTCATGACATTGTGCGACAAGAATCTGAAGAACCTGGCAAGCGTAGCAGGTTATGGATTCCTGAGGATATTTACCATGTATTGACAAAGAATACAGTAAGAACTCAACATAGGCAATAGATATGCATCTCTTACCTTACCTAACAGCTTCCATTTGAATGTTATATTTTTGTGGTAATAATATTTCTGCTAATGGCTTGAAGGGGACAAGATCCGTAGAAGCAATATCTTTAGACATGTCTAAATCCAGAGATATGCACTTAGAAGGCAATGAATTTGCAGGGATGGGTCGTCTTAGATTGCTCAACTTCTACGTATCTAATCCTATTTCTAAACAGAAGAAGCTGGATGATAATAAAGTGCACTTTCATCAAGGTCTTCAGTACTTTTCCAGTGAGCTCAGATATCTCCAGTGGCATAAATTTCCTTCAAAATCTCTGCCATTAAATTTTAATCCTGAAAACCTTGTTAAACTAAAGCTATTTGATAGTAAAGTAAAAGAGCTATGGGCGGGAGTACAGGTATGTCTTCTTAGATGTCCCATGCATATTTTGTTGCTCAATTGTTTGTTAGTTATAATTTTTATGTGATTGTCATCTATTGCAGTCCCTTGTGAATTTAAAAGAAATTGATCTCGCCGGCTGTGAATACTTAACTGCAATTCCTGATCTCTCGAATGCTAAAAGTATCAAGACTATAGATCTTAACCGTTGTAAAAGTTTGATCGAGGTTCCATCCTCTATTCAGCAACTTAACAACCTGGAAAAAATCAATCTTGCACACTGTGAAAGTCTTATTTCTCTTCCTGACAGGATTGATTCGAAATTTTTACGAGAAGCAACATTTACTCATTGCTCAAAACTCAAAAAATGTCCTGAAATATTTGGAAATTTGGAAGAGTTAGATTTAAGCTACACTGGAATAAGTGATTTACCTAAATCAATTCAGGAGTTGAAAATTCTCAAGTTTCTTGATCTCCAAGGTTGCTCAAACATCACAAAGTTTCCAAATGTTTCACCCAATACAAAAATCTTATATTTGAAGCAGAATGCAATAGAAGAGGTGCCCTCATCTATCCAGTTTCTGACAGGACTTGTTACATTGAAGATTTCTGAAAACATAAAGCTGTCGAGCCTTCCGAGTAGTATATGGAAGCTAAAATCTCTCGAACTTCTTGATCTATCCGGTTGCTCAAAATTAGAAAATTTTCCAGAAATATTGGAGCCTATTAAACTCAGTGAACTCTATTTGAGAGGAACGGCTGTTAAAGAGCTACCTTCAACCATAGAACACCTCAAGTCTCTTTCAAAACTGTTGCTTTATAACTGTAAACGACTTGTCAGCTTGCCATGCAACATCCGGAAGCTCTCTAAACTTCACTTGATAGATTTAAGGTATTGCATAAAGCTTTGTTCTTTGCCACAGTTTCCAGAGTCTCTGAAAATTTTGGCAGCAGACCAATGTGAATCACTGAAAACTTTATCAACCAAATGCAAATGCTGTTTGAACTCTCTGCATTTTGTGAATTGCTTCAATTTAAATTGTAAGGAAGATCTTCAATTGGCAATTCGGCTTATGGCAAGTAAGGTGTGTGCACAAGCAACTTTTAATTATCAATCTGTAATTTTATCTATCTATATTACCTCTCTTTTACACATTTTTATTTTGTATAGGCCATCAGGAGTAAAGCTGAAACTAAAATTCTTTTTCCGGGGAAAGAAATCCCTAAATGGTTTCGTGACCAAAGTACAGGATCTTCAGTTACCACGAAGTTACCTCTAAGTTGGAACGTGCTCAAGGGTATATCTGTCTGTGTTGTCTTTGAATTAGGGGATCCACCAAGTTTGGAAGACTTCAGTACTGGATTCGATGTAAATGCTTTATTACTAGAGCTGAAGGAAGCTGCGAAGATGAAGATGTGAGAGCTATCATCTGGGATTGGCGATGGTTTGATGTTGATATCCATTTAGCTAGGTCAGATCATGTGTTGATATGGTCTCATCCCTATACCACAACAACTGAAAAAGAAAAAGATTGGTTGAAGAAATATTCAGGCAAGGAGGCCTGTTTTGAATTCTGCTTTGAAACCTATTCTGAACTTCTAAACATCAGCATGTTCATGGTGAAGAAGTGTGGAGTTCATCTACTTTATGATGATGAAGATGAGACCATACTCATGCCCAACATATATCTTGCCTCTAACAATGAGCAAGACGAATTACCACAATCCAAGAGACTAAAACTTTCAGATGTAGTAATGTAATTGTGCAAGAGATTCTGCTGCAGAGAACTAAGGTATAAGCTAGCAAGTTGTAGTAGTTGAATCTGTATGTACTTTTATCAGTTTCTAAAGCCTTGAACTTTCTGAATCTGATACAGTTTTTCAAGGGCGGAGAAAAAGCTGTAGGCTTCTTCTTCTTCTTCCAGGAACTGAAATTCCACTCCGGTTTCATGACAAAACTAAAAGGATCTTCGGTAATGGCACAGTGCTGTTATTTCACTTTAGAAGCTTGCAAGAGCATTGTTCTTCAAGTATTGGATTAGATGTGGATTTTCTGTTAGGGTTGATTTTCTGTTAAGTTAATTTCTATTGAGCTGTAGGCTTTTTTTTTTTTAGGAAGAATAAATGACACCTAAAAGATAAGTATTTTAAAAGAACAAGAATAAACTCCGAATCATAGCAGTAAGATCCAGCAAATTGTAGTTAAAGAGATTGCAATTCACAAATGGAGAACTAGGATCTGATCCGTTACATGGAAAAAAAATACAGAAATTAAAGGAACTTTAAAGGATTCTACATTTCAAGATTTTTTTTCTCCGCATTTAAAAATCAATCAAAAAATTGAACTTGTGAGCATGGAAATCATCTTTACTTTGCATTTCGGTTGACTTTAAGATATGGCAAAGCTTTAATCACATTGTCGTAGTCACTGCGGTCAACTCCGATCTGCACATAGTTAGTTATAGCCACGTTAAATTAAGACAACATGCGTCTGTATGGAGGCATATAAAAAATCTAAAATCTGCAAAACGAATGTTGACATTAACGTAGAAGAAATATGCTTTAGTCATATAGGTAGGACCATAGCCGCTCAAAAGATAGCGTCCAGGAATGAAAATTATAGAAGTAGAGTATAGAACCACAACCAATCTGTCTTTAATCTCAACTACTAGTGACAAGAATTGAATTCCTTTTGAGAAGTTCCTTATCAGTTTTTGTTCAACTGCTAATTAACTTTCCTGCAAAAGTAACCAGACCAGACCTGGTTCTACTTGTTTGCTGCTGATAAGTAAACATTTATAAGTGTAGCTCAAACCATCAACATGATAATCACCAGGTTGACGCACTATGTATGTAAATTGTACTACCAGCATCTACCCAATTAACTAAGCAAAAATGTAAAAATCCCTTTGGCGTAACGCTTGTCTTAAGCGGAATTTTTTTCAGCAATCTACTAGCATAATTTGACATGCCAACCACTTCAGTTTCTTCATAATATTGTGTTGTTTAGCTTCTAAATTAAACCCAAGAAGTTGCATCTCAGACGCACGCAGTTTTGTCAAGCAGAATATAGGTAAAAAGGAAACCTATTGTCAGGTCGACAGCAATTGTTTATTGGGATACCATAAATTTTGGCAAGTTATCTACCTTGTTCCTGGCCCTATCGAACCAGCTCTTTCAGACCCTATCAAGCCAGCATTTTCAAACATGGTAAACAATATTTTAATATTACTATAAGCTCTTATACTTCTGAAAGAAAGACACTTCTTTTTTATCCTTAGACTAGCCCTCCCAGATAAGAATTTATACAGGTCAAATAAAAGCAACTCCCACTCGAGAAGTCAGACTAATAGAGGTCTTTTAGCGTCCAACTCATGAAAATGAAAGGAGAGGGGGCAGATGCATCTACTTATCTAATTTCCTCAAATTTTGATAAGACTGGATTCTTGGGGATATACAAAGAGTCTAAAACTTGTGCACAGGCTCATGCATTTTAGTGCAACCAGATTCAACTTCCTTCCTACCTAAAGAAAATAAAAGAATCTCTCCATATAATACTGTCACTCAAATCAGTTACGCTGATTCTTTGTCCGTCACTGTATTGTTTTTTTCTCTCTAATAAATCCATAAGTCTTCACTCCAAATTTCCTTCTTGATAAATGCATACTCGAATCGTTTTAACATGTTGAATATAAAAGCACTATAGATTCAGATTTAAGAAAATGTTTCTCTCCTTCTTCATGATGGAGTTATTATTATATCAACATCAACTAATCCAATGTCTCTAAAAGAATTGTCTCAAGCTAATTTGATCAAACTAACACCACAAATACTGAACAACACAAATTTAAATATTATATTAAACTAAACTAGGGAATAAACATTATATTAAAGTATGCTAATAAAAATTGAATAGAGAATGAATTCACCATTTTGGAAAGTCTTAATTTCCTCTTGGTATTTTTCTTGGCCAGTAAATGCTGCTTCCCAGCTCTCCTCCTCACTATCTTCCCTTTACCTGTCACCCTGAATCTCTTTGCCGATGCCTATAAACAAAAATGTCACCAAATTCAAAACCCAAACAACAAAAACCCAAAGCCCAGGTGAAAATAAGGGGAAAAGGTAGAAAATTGACCTTATGGGTCTTCATTTTGTAACCTTTAGCAGCAAAAACAGTGAGAGATTGAAGCCTGTGAGTGAGCGAAGAGACAGAACATGGTTGCTGAGTCAAAAACGAGTGAGACCCAGAAATGTTGCGGCGTGAACTAAGTGACAATGAGTTAGTGTTGAGCTTATTGAAAGGTGAAAGACGAGGTGACCCGGAAGAGAGGCGAGTTAATGAAGAAGATTGTAAAGGGAAAAACTTCAAATTGAAAGACAGCATAGTTAAGGAAGCCATTGATTGTTGGCGTTGTTGTTAGAACAGAGGCTCTTCAAAGGAAGATATAAGGATGACGTGGAGAGATATGGTGCGGATAATGGGAGCACTCTCCTCCCAATCTAATTCACTTTTTTTTTTAATTAAGTATTGCTCTTTGTTAGTGTATAGAAAAACGTATACTCTATGTAATTAGATTTAATAGTAAATAATATTCTATAATTTTAATATACAATTTAAAATATATTTTTTAAGTAAAATGTTGAAAATTAGAAATCAGGAAACGCACCAGAGCATCTCAACTAGGTTGACACCCTCTTAGCGTTTGCATCACGCTTCCAAAGTTCCAAAAATAATATAAATAAAAAATAAAATATTCATACAAATTAATGAATACAACCCAAAACTCAAAACTAGCAAAATCTATATAAGATAACTGCTTACTGAAATCATGAAAAATAATGGGATTACAAAAAGAAGGCGATGCCCAACAAGTGAAAGAGCTCGCAGAAATTCCGTGTTTAGCCATTTTGTCCGCCACTTGATTACCTTCCCTATATATATGAGAAACCCGAAATTCCATTTTCGAAACATGATGAAGGCAAGCAATCCATCTCTGCAAGAATTCCCATGGAACCTGTTTTGACCTTCATGTAAAAAGATTTACCACATACATAGAATCACTCTCAAGCCAAAGGGAATGCCATCCTTTTTCCCAAGCAATATTCACTACATAGATAGCAGCAGCAAGCTCCGCAATAAAAGAAAAATATAAACTATCATATTATTTTTATAATTCGAAACGTCAAACAATTTTTATAGAAAAATACTGATATTGACTTCGGAATTATATTACTCTTATATTGCTCTGACATCCATATTCACATTTTCATGCAAAAGAATTACTTTTATTTTAAATTATAAAAATTTGATAGTTTAAATTTTAAATTGTTTTAGTTAGAAATTCATATTAAAATTTATACTAATTATTTTGCAATTGTCACATATTATTAATTATGCAAAATTTCATAAAAATTAACTATATTCTTGAAAGATAAAATATAATTACTATTCATATATTTAAATATATAAAACATTCTTTATTATAGCATTAAATAAGTGATTATTTTTAAAAACCATACCAAATTAATCTCAAGTATTTTTAAAAAAAAATGAGTAATTTTTGTTAATATATATCTTTTTTTTTCTAATTAAAATTAAACAATGACATTTTTTTTGTGCACCTTTAATTTAGTGAACCAAAAGAATCCTTAATGATAAATAATGTTGTTAATGCCTATACTGTAGCAATGTCATCACGAACAATTGACCAAAACACTAGCATTTGATTTTGAGCAGTAAAAGAATTTCTCAGTCAATATCAATATCAATTACTTCAATCTCAAACATATTTAGCCAATGAAAATTTCCATGATTTCATGACCAAAGTTTTTCTTTCTTTCGACAGAAATAGATGCAGAAATTCATTACAACAGCAAACTCACTTCTCTGTCAAATCTCAGGCACCAATTTTGTGTAAAGCTGATGCGATCCTACTGATAAACTGCAATTCCATCAAGTGCTTCTCATATGCAGCAGTCGTGTCTCTACTATTTGGTTGCACACAAAATGGTCCATCGGTTGCCTTGCAAAAACACGATACCAGATGGCTGCACAAAGCACTTGCGTGCATCGAAGAAATCGAACTTAAGAAATTTTAACTCGAGCTAGAATTCCAATTAAGGTCTTGACAAAATCGCAATGGACTCCCATTCCAAACTACATATCACATCCTGCATGACAGAACACGGAACATCAAAAACAATAACCCGAAGAACCCGCTAAAATCAAACCATGCACGTAAAGTCCTCAAACATACTGAGGGATTTTGACGATCAATGTCAAAGCTGTTGATTGCACATGGCTCAGCCAAAAGCTCAATGGGTTCTTCACCTGATACGGCAGTTATCAAAAAAAACAAACTTCGTCAAGCTCTTAGTTTCCGAAAAACAAACGTTTATTGCATCAGCAATACATAATCCTAAAAGCATAATCACGTACCTTGTTCAATAACAGCGAGGATTCCATCTTCCGAGCAAATCATCGCAGGTAAGATCCGGGAGGATGAAATGTTACTGCTTGAAGATTTAGTGTAGCAGTCATACTTAACCTCCCAAACATCACTTTCAGATAAGGATTGGGTTGTGTCATTTGTGCCAATGCCAGAAAGAACAATACTTTGTTGTGGCCACCGTATATCCCAGGCAAATACAGTACCCGACGAACCTCCTGCCTACAAATTACTAGAGAATTAGATCATCAGCATGATATCATCTAGTTATATCATACAATTTTCAAACTACTATGCAAAGTATGGCAATGTAGTTTTAACTGTTCTCCTGAGGTGGAAATAAAGCTACTAATTAATTCAGTAGAAATTTTAGTTATGAAAAGCACGAAAGCAAGTACTATTGCCTTTAAGCAAATGTACATAAAGTCCACTAAAATACAAATTTAAATTTTAAAAAATATGTGATTTTCTTTTTTGAAAAAAAGTTTCTCTTCGGCAACATTTATGGCATTATGATAAATGTCAACTCAAGGCAAGCAATGACACAGTAATCGACTAATCGTGCTTCAGTTTAAAAGAAAGCACGGCCACGGGCACAGCATATATAGTCTCAGGCTTTAATCACATCTTATGTAGCACGAAAATGGAAACACTGAACAGAAAACCCGAAATGTTATTCTTTTACACTAATAGATTATAAATATTGAGTTTCATAGATTTTGGAAACAAAACTCTAAATGTACGAACTCGAAAAATTTCTGTGCAACATAGATGACAACTAAATCATAGGGACTAACAATATCTGCCACAAAAACTAAAGAGCTCATTTATAGTTCTATAAACACTGCATACATACACAGCTGCCCAAAACAGCAAAAACAAGCAACTTCCAACCATAATCCATACGTAATGGTAAAACATATCAATTATGAGTAAGCTTACTAGGCACGTGTGCTTTCTCGAAGGATGAATATCGATGGAATGTATAATCCCAGAAGTTGTTCTTCCTTGATCCCTACAGCAATATAGGAAAATACCACATTGAGAACATTTAAGTACACTCACCTCATCTACCATAGATGACATGCAAGGAAATTATGTATTGATTGCTTGAATGTATTTAGCAAAACATAATTCAACAAACACTCAGATCCAGATCAGTCTATGTAGCACTGCAACGAAAACGGAGAAACTAGAGCACGAAAAACAGCAAAACCATATAGTTTTCAGAGTTTTGGAAAGTTTGCGGCAATAAAAAGGAACGTAGTAGAACTAGACAAGTTTTAGTTCAACCAGGCGATTAACATTCACTTGAATTGAATCAATGAAATGAAAAACACAAAACACTCACCATATACCCTTAAAGTGAGCAACAGCTGAATTAGGGCGTCTCAAATCCCACCATTGAATCCCAAAGCCAACACCACCAGTCACAAACTCAGTAGATGAAGCCCACTTAACAGCACTATAAGAAACCAAACCATTCCCATCATAAACGCTTTTAAAATTCCCATTTCCCATTTTACCCCCATCAAGAACCCTAACCAAATTCACTCTGCCATCTTCACCAACACTCACAACTTCACTCCCTCCTTCCATCACATCCACTCCCCGGATGGGCCCCACGTGGAAATCTCTATTACCGGCCACCGAGATTTTAGGGTTTAACGACTCTTGACTGGCGGTGGGGAAGATGTGGAGTGAACCGGAGAAAGTGGCGGCGGCGGTAATTGATGACGTGGAGGTGAGACAAGAAATGCGGGAAGATGGGATCCATGAGGAGAGTAAAGTTAAATTTAGGGTTTCTGAAGGGTTAAAGGAGTGGGTTTCGAGAGAAGGAGTATTGGTGTCGGTGTTGAAAGAAGCGGTGATGATGGATTTTTGAAATGGGGAGAGAGCTGGAAGCCATCTGATTGAGTCTATGTATTTAAATTGTGGGAGTTTTTGGATTTCTGTTTGTTGTTGTGGGAATGCTACAGCAGCTGTTATCGCCATTGTTAGGGTTTTTCAAGGTTTTTTCTCCTTGGAGAAGATGATGAATAATGTGAAGTGTTGTCGTTTCAAGTGTTTGTGTATATTGTTGGGTTTTGTTGTATTGGGCCTTCACTGGAGCTGAATTAGTGGTCCACTATTTAGACCTAGAACTAGGAGGAGTTGACTGTTAATTTTATTTTATTTTTAACAATGAGTTTGTTACTGATTTTTTTTATATAATTGGAGAGGGTTTGTGGGAGGAATTGAATCACGGCCAAAGCAGTTAGCTGCTCTTACTGAGTCAATCCAACAAATAGTTATTCATATTTTTTTTAAAAAAAATCAGAGTTTTAAGATTTATAGATTAGTTATACTTTAGATAAATTAATGAATTTAAAACTTCTACTATTTGAATTAAATATAAAATTATAGTATAATTTTGAAATAATGTAATATTATAATAATTTATTATGTATAAAATAATGATATCGGAAAGTTAATCGAAGAACTATAAAAAAAATGGTGAATTTTTAAAATTTATCCATTCTCATTATTATATAAAACCATAAATTTTGTTTAAATTCATGAATTTTGACATTTAAAATGTATCAACCTAAACAAAGACGATTTCAAGTAAAAAAAATATCCGAAAAATAATGGATTTTTTTTTATCAAAAGTAGAATTACAGTAAGTTAACTAGCTGACGGAAGGGTAGGCCAAACCCACACTCTCTGAAGATGCAAAGTGAAGTGTTGTCATTCGGGTCATCACTCAGTTGCATGAAATGATGGATTTTAAAATGACAAGATTAATTAAATCTAGTAAAAAAGAAAATGAATAGAAGACTCGTAATAGCAAATACCCCAAACTCAAAAGAAGAATATTGTAAGATTTTAGGGATAAGAGGTAGAAAATGGTAGCCATACAACAAACCACCCTTTTTTTCTCTTCTAGTAATATTTTGGATCATCTTCCAAACAAATCCGCCCAAAGATATAAAATCAGTACTTTAGCTAAGAAGAAAGATTTGTCTGATGATTCAACAACCCAACAACACCACAACCCCTTTTTTCCTCTTGTAATTTCTAATAACAACATTCTTATTCAGTCTGCCATCGCAGTCTTTGGTTTGGGCTTCATTGATGCTGGGTAACTTTATTTCTTTTATTAAAAAACTTTAATTTTTTAATTTATAGTGCTATGTTACTGATTTGTAGCAGAATTCAATTGTTTAGGTATAGTGGTGATTGGTCAAGGATTGGAGTGATCTCAAAGGAGAGTGAGGACTTGCTTAAATTTGCGGCTTTTCTTGTTATTCCTTTTTGTATTTTTCTTATCTATTCCATTTCTAAACAAGAGTAAAAACTTCTATTTGCAATCGAGTAAGCTTAAATCTATTGGCATGGCATTGTTGTAAGAATTTAAGTATTTGGTTTGATAAGTTTTATAAATGATGTTATATTTGGTTAGCATATGGGAATGAAAATCATATTGTTACATCATTACAGAAATTTATTATAACTCTTTTCATTTTTATTCACATTTTTCTTACTCAGCTAAACAATACTACTTATATAATCACCCATAAATATATAAAGGTCAAAACAATATAAATATTGCCCGTTAAAAGCGGCATGGTTGAGCGTATGAATCAATTCGTATAATGTATAATCGCCGTCTGTAAACAAGAATATTATTCTAAATTTGGATAGTGAGTAAATTCTATCATGAATTATTAATAATCACTCTAACAAGATGTCTGAACACTAATATTTTATAACTTGTATATAGACTTTTAATTTTATTTTTTAATATATCCCATGTGAGTGAAAACATTTAAACAAATAATTAGATATACATTAAAAACAAAATACACCATCAATCATATGTATATATATCCTTATGCATAAATTAATTTTATTAATATCACTTTTATATGTTAATTAAACCTATGATATCTACGATAAATTTGATTTTATATTTTCACTATTATATATAAAATTAATACACACTCTACTTATATATTAATTTGTCCTAGATGGCTGTCTGTTTGATTAAATTAAATTAGTCAAATGAAATTAATTATGTTATTAATTATAATTTGATTATGCAAATTTGCATTAGTGGTAAAATCTAAGACTAGATTGGTTTTGGGGTTTGATCGATATTTTAACTAAAAAAGAATGAGTCTCTTGGAGATAGGGTATTACAAAAAGAAGTTGACCGTGGATTCCTAAACCTTCATTGTCAAAATGTGGTTGATTTTATTAATTTACCATGTCTAGTAATTTTTTTTTTAATAAAAAATTCTATTAATTAAAAACTGATTGATCAGTCAGTACATAAAATTTGATAATCGAAGAGACATGTCCCTAACAGAGTATATCGAAGAAGTTGCTGATTTTCCTCTCTTCTCCAAGACTTCCTCTGCTGCTCAATACTTCTCCTGCTGCTGACTTGTAATAGCCAACTGGATACAGCTGCTTTACAGCTCAATTACAGCTGTAATACAGCTCAGCAACAGCTCAGCAACAATGCCCATTTTCATATGTAAAACGGTTATTCATTTGTCTATAAATAGAAGCTTAGGTTTATTGTTAATGGTTAATCTTGTAATCCTCAAGATTCAATAAATATAGTTTTAGTTCTTAGTTCAATTTCTGTTATGGTATCAGAGCGGGTCCGAGCCCGGGAGATGGCGTTGCCACCGGTGTTGCCGCCGCGATTTCAGTTTCTTCTCCGGTTAACTGATCTGGATGTCCAGTCCCAGCAGTTCCGTGATTTTGATTTCAGTATATTGTCCGTTGTATCGATCTGGATGTCCAGTCCCAGCGATCCGGATTGAATTTCAGTTTACGAGCATTGCTATCAGTGTCTCGAGTTTCAATTTCAAGTTTTTAGTATCAGTTATTCGCTATCATATCCGATTCCTTACTGTCAATTACTCTTGGATTCAGGTTCTTTTCTATCAATTCAAGTTTCTTTTCGACCGATTTCTATAAATTTGTTGCTGATTTTGTTCATATCTGATTGAAATTTCAGATTAGGAAGTTCATATATTCAATCTATTTTTGATATATTCAGTTCATTACTATAAATTTCAGTTTCATGTGATCTCTTATTCTGTTCATATCATTGTGAAGTTTCTGATTCGTCTGTTCCTTGTTTTTGATCAAATTCAGTTTAATGTTTGAGAATCGTATTCTTGAACAGTTCCTGATACTTAAATCAATCTCTCTTTTTCTTTTCCGATTATAATTTCTCAAATAATTCTTTTTCACTTTCTATTGCTCCTTGTTCCCTCTTCTTCAAATTTTGTGAGAAATAAAGAGATTTTGTTAAGCACATTATGTGTTTGACAAAATTCCTCAACAAAAATCTATTTTTTTGATAAATAGAAATTGTGCATGCTCATTGGCGTACTACTCTTGCCGAAGCTGTAATCGATGGTGCAAGTGATTTGAATTAAATGATTTGGATTACTGGTTAAGTTGGTTTTGTCTTCTATCTGTGATCGAGAAGAGTTGGTATTACTCATTGGCGTACTACTTTTGCCGGAGATTGTTACTGCTTTATTTCAAAATTCTCAAGGAATGGTTGATACTCTTGTGGATTATGCTGGCTGCTCTTGATATATAGCTTAGTTTACTGACTTGAATGGTGGAATGTTTGGAGTAATTTGTTCTATTGGAGCCAATGCAGAAATTTTATTTCATAGACATCATTTCTCATTTTCACTAAAGATTGTTTTTGAGGAAAAGGAATCTTGCAACCTGCTGCTCATATGCAACCTGCCTTTCTTTTGCTGCATTTGTAAAGGCTGCTAGGGATTAGAGGAAAGAAATTGAAAATTTAAAGGATTCTAAATTTTCAAAGCTGCTGCATTGTTTTTTCTGCTGCATATTCTAGCTTTATTTCTATTAAAACTGGAGACAAGAGTATATCGAAGAAGTTGCTGATTTTCCTCTCTTCTCAATGATTTCTTGCCAAGCTAGACATATCAAATATCTATGTCTAGCTTGAGGGGGGGTAACAGAGTATATCGAAGAAGTTGCTGATTTTCCTCTCTTCTCCAAGACTTCCTCTGCTGCTCAATACTTCTCCTGCTGCTGACTTGTAATAGCCAACTGGATACAGCTGCTTTACAGCTCAATTACAGCTGTAATACAGCTCAGCAACAATGCCCATTTTCATATGTAAAACGGTTATTCATTTGTCTATAAATAGAAGCTTAGGTTTATTGTTAATGGTTAATCTTGTAATCCTCAAGATTCAATAAATATAGTTTTAGTTCTTGGTTCAATTTCTGTTAGTCCCAACCAATTGGATAAACTAAAATAGTCATATGCTATCACATGAGATTTTATATCGTAATTAAAACAACATATATGCATCTCAATTAAGTTAAAGTAGTCATGTGCTATTAAACTGATAATATTACAAAGCAAAAAGTTGTTGTTGAAGACATCTATTACAATTTTTGAAATAAAGGGAATTAGATTAGCTTCACTTGTCATGATAATACTAACTTTAATCGCACGACTGCTACAGCTAGCAGCTATAACTTCATCGTTAAATTCCCTAATCACATCTTTTGTGACATATCTCTTCTCTTGAACATTAAAAACATCATCTATACTGACGAAAAATATATCGATATTTGGTGAAATCCGTCGTAAGATGGTGGCTCTAATTGTTTTAGAGATCCAAATCGCTTGCATCGCAAAAAACAATTTCATCTCCAACGATGAAAAAAACTATTCTTAATTTTGATTAGAACAGATCTAATAAAATTAAGATACTAAGATAGAAAATAATTTCTAGATCTAGACCAAAATTGGATAAGGAAGAAATTTTATTCAAAATTAAAGACAAAAACTATAGAAAAAGCTAAAAAGACTGAATTTAAGAGATTGGGGAGGTGATTTTTGGCCAAAAATGGCCAAAAACCACCTCCCAAATAAAAAAAAACTTATTAAGATTTGAGAGGTTTCTCAAAATAGAAAGACGGTTAGGGTTTGAGAGATTACCATGTCTAGTAATTAGTTACAATTAATCACTACTTACTTTTCAAATTTACTACTAGGGCTGTTAAATTAGTTATTTGTACAATTAAATATCAATTTGTTTAATCTAAACATTAACTATAATTAATTAAGTTGTGATCATAAAATTGGAATTGTGATTACACTGTCACATACTCCCTCTGTTTTTTTCAATAGTCTATTTAGCTAAAATTGTATATAATAAAATAGTGCTCATTTTGTCTTAACTTATAAGATGAAATACTAATATAGCCCTATTAGTTAACAAATATTTTTAAATAAAAACATAGAGTCATTTATTAGTGATGGATCATAATCATCTTAAAAATCTAAATAGACAAGTAAATATAATAAATATATTTTGCTAAATGGACAACTAAAAAAACAGAAAAAATATTACATGTCTATATAACAAATCCAAAAATACAAAATATAATTTAAAAATAGGAGACAAAAGAGAACCACTTCATTTCACCTTCATTAAATTTTTATATGGATTACAGCATTTGATTTTAAATACGGATAAAAAAATTTATTTCATATCACCTTTCATTAATTTGATTTTAACGCATTATATTTTAAAATTTATAACTAAATTCAAAAATTTATATGAATTTAAGAGAGAGCTTATAAATACACTTTCTATTGCAGTTTGAGCCATAATATTTTTTAAAGATCAAAATCAAATTTTAAAGCTATAAAAGATTTGCTTTAACACTATATACGGGTAATTAATATCGATCGGCCAATCCAACGAGTTGAATTTTCCGCAACTGGAAGTTAGTCGTCCGTCGTCATAAAGGAGTTGCCTCTAAGAAAATTAAATGTTAACACTTTGAATCCATTTAATATATTTCAAATTAAATCAATTTCTAAAGATCATTTTTTATAAGTTAGATTAATTTTTCGGGCGACGGCTCCAAGTCTAACGATTAAAAAATGACATAATAAGTGAGTCACAATCCTCTTGATGATACGCAATTTTACTTTTATGAGAACCTAGCAGAACAAGGTAGTTTTGAAACGGATACACGTTTAGAGTACCGTACTCACATGCAGTGGTAACTCCAATGGGATCATATTTTAAAAAACAAAAAATACTCGAGCCTACCGGACATAAAAATTAGCATACGTCAAAAGCTTAATTGGTTAAGCTGCATTGCATCTGTCTTGTTTAATATATTTTGGGTTCCTCTCAACCATTGTAAACCTGAGCATGGATTACTCAAGTATCCATTTCGATCTTGAAGATACCACTTCAAAAACCTATAACAGCGATATTAATTGTCATTTCACATGAAAATCTGTTTTATCCATCTTAGAAATAGGCTTGTCATGTTAGCTTGTGCAAACCGGATTAAATTATATACATTTCAATTTTTCCTACCAAAACTAAAACAAAGGTGAAATTCTTTTCAAATTTCCCCATTTCTTACTAATAATTCTTACTTCTTAGTTATCTTACAATGACGAAGAAGACATTATTTATGAATTGAACGAAGGTGAAAAAATAATCAAGAAATTATATGTACCATCGTAGAAGAAAACGATTAATAAAATAGGTAAAATATTATTGTTATTATTACTAATTATTTATTAGTTAGAATAAAATACATTTATAAATACTTTTATTTTATTTATTAGTTAGAATGTTATCTACGTGTTTAAACTTTAAATATATAAATTTATTATATATATGTTGTATAATATTTTTATCTTCTTCATCTTCTTTAAGGGTGGGAGATGATGATTTTTCCGGTTAACCGGAAAATCATTTTCTCTCCGCCCATAATATTATTGATCGCATATCTATTTTTTTTCTTGCAATAAATTTTTTTTAAGGTGTTTATTTGAATGTTATTTTGATTGAATAAAGTCTTTAACTCCTCTTTGATCCGTTCGAGTTTTAGATCTATGTTTTTGTAGATCTAAAAATTGGAAGATCACTAATGAATCTATATTGAAGATGGGATTTGGAAAGTTTGAAGTTTCAAGAATCAAGCGTTTCAAGATCGTATTTTCAATTTGAACCATGTATGTTTTGGGTAACCTTTTGATGGTTGAAAAAACCCTAATCGATGACTGTATTAACAGCTCTCATCATTATTTTAGAATAGTTCTTTTAATTTGTTGAAGAACCATTCATCTATGTAATTTTCATTTTCATCAACGAAAGTTTTAGCCTTTGTTAAAAAAAAAATATCAGTTTTATCATCTATTATCTTCAGCTATTCCTGCTATTTTTCTTAATCATCATTAATACCCATTTTATTTAATTAACAATTTTTTATAAATTTTTTTTAGTACCAAAAAATAATATTATTTTTCCTACGTACACAATTTTTATTTCTTTATATAGTATAACTTTGAATCTGTCTTGTTTTATATAAACTCCTAGCTAGTGACAATCTTCCACTTTTAACCTATCTATTTTTGTGTGTATTCAATTCACTTATTCATGAAACTGGATGTATTTAAATTGCATAACAAGGTCTTATAAGTATAATTAACCATCCCAAGCAAAGTCTTTAAAAAATGTAAATTCACCACTCTTGGTAGTAAAGCTAGATATCCTAGATGATGATAAATCCTTTGTGCAATCTATTCTCAAAGCTTTATACAAACAAACTTCCAAAATTTGAAAACTCTAGAAAGATGGGTTAAAAAGAAAAGAATTGAGAAGAAAAGACAATTAACAATAAATTGAAGGATAAAAGAGAGAGAAATAATTTAGAGAGAGTGAAATAAAAAAAGATTAAAAATAAAAATAAAATGAGAGGCTTGAAATTGTTAAGCTTACAGTGTTTGTGTTCTTGTGTATGAGAAAAAAACTTAGCTTAGCTTATCTTATCCTATCCACCTCTCATTCTATTTTTCTATATCATCTTCTCAAAAATTCATTACCATCTCTCTCTTTTTGTTGGCCATTATAGTTTTCTTGAACTCTGTTCTTTCACTTTTCAACTATAATTAATTTCACTACACACTTTCAGTAGTTCATCACTTTAAATTCTGTCCCTATCTACCTATTTTCTTGATGTTATATCAATTCTTGAACTTTGCATTCTTGTAGTTGTTTTTCTTTTTCTTTTTGGGTGTTTCTTGAATTTGAAATACAATCTTGAATTACTAAAGATTTTACAATTTCAATTGTGTTTCGTTTCGTTTCGTTCTTGTTATTGATTAGCATTATAGAGTGGAAGAACAATGGCTCCTAAAACTGGAAAAGCAAAACCTCACAAGGCCAAAGGAGAGAAAAAGAAGAAGGAAGAGAAAGGTCTCTACTGAGAACTATTAATTTCATTTTTTTTCTTTTACGGATATAACCGAAACTGAAAAATTGACCAATGACTAATAATTTTGTATTCCGTTCAAAAGGTTTCGAGTTTTAAGTCTTAACCAAAACTAATCAAAAAGAAATAAAATGAGAAAAATATTTAACTAGTTGATTTTGAAATTGGGAAACGTGAATATTATTGACTCAGTTTTTTTCTGTTTGTTTAATTTTAATGTAATAAACAGTTTTGCCTACTGTTATTGAAATCAGCATTGAAACACCAGATGATTTGCAAGTAACTCTTAAGGTATGTGTACATTTTTTTTGAGTGTTTTTTCTTTTATATGCACGAAAGTTGACATGTAATGTATATCTATGGCGTAAATGGATGGTTTACTTGGTTGAAGGGTATCTCGACGGACAGGATTTTGGATGTAAGAAAGCTTTTAGGTGTCAATGTGGACACTTGCCATTTGACCAATTTCTCACTATCTCACGAGGTAATTCTGAAAAGTGTATTATTTTAAATTTGACAATGAATTTTAAAACAGCTTTATAATAAATAAATAAAGTTATTTTTTTTAAAATTTAAAATAAACATAAATTCTCAAATTTGAGGCATACTTTAAGTTTTGACCCATTATATAAATTATGTTTTCTTCTATTAACTTTTAGGATTTATGAGTTCTAATGCAATTAATTAAATCCCTTAATTTTACTACGATATATGGTACGGATCTATCTCAAATGTCACTTATGAAATATGAAGTAATAAACACTTTTTAAGTACAAAATATAATTTTCTTAAATTATCCAGGATATTAATCAATTTTATTACTAGTAGTTTATATTTCTTAAAATTTACCAATTTATCCCAAATGGAGTAATTCTTTTGAAGAACATAGAGATAAATAGCGTCAAAAGATAGAAGGTAAATTTCTTAAATTACAGACCAAAAATTACAGCAGGAGCAACAAAGTAAACTAGCTGGAAATTTTATTGTGCAGTACAACGCAACCCCCAAAACTTGCTTTGCTCACCTAGTCAGGATCGTGGTAGTAGTAACACTTAATTTTACCGTTCGATTGACACGATACATTATTCTATTTTGGGAATGCGTCAGTTTGATTTGGCGGTGGTCCCGCCACTTTACGTCCTTTGCACATTCCTCTTCAGTTTTTGCATTAATGAACCAGAAAATTGGGACCCAAACATTATTTTTCTTTTTCAGAAAATGATAAAAATAAAATAACAAACATTTTGTAATTACACCTATATACTTATTCTTTCGTCCTATAAATTAAATTTATATGAAAGTTAAAAAAAATTAAATCAACTTTTTATTATATTTTTATTTTAAATATTTAGATATTTTAATTATATATTTAAAATATAATTTGTTTTTTTTAGATTATAAATAAATTATGAAAAATTAATTTTTTAATTAATTTTTACATTAAATTAAATAATAATTAATGTAAATTTTACCTTATCAACATAAAAAGATGATTTTATCAATATTAAAAATATTACCTAATTAGCTTTATTAATTATATCTCCAAAAATAGTGCTAATGTATATTATAAACTAACATGAAATAACTATCTTTTTCTAACCAAAAATAAATCTTATTGATTAAATTAATCTCCAATCATATACATTATATAATATGATTTTTTTTTTTGTAATTAATCTACTTTAGTTGTTATAAAGCCTAATTTGGGTCTTATTTTTAGCTAAAGAAGTTGGAGGCTTGATGTGTAATTGTCTGCAGGTAAAAGGACCCAGACTCAAAGACTCGGTGGACATCTCCTCGCTAAAACCCTGCCACCTCACCATCATTGAAGGTAAGCGCTGCAAATCCAACGGTCACAACTTCAGTACCTATGCTACTTCATCTACACACACCGCCACCAAATCGCTCCTTATTTTTATTAACTTCAACGATAATTTGAAATTTCCGTTACCAGAGGACTACACAGAGGAACAAGCCGTTACTCACATCCGGCGACTCCTTGATATCGCCGCCTGCACCACCTCCTTCGGTCCATCGTCTGTCAAGCCTTCCGGTCGAACCAACGCGAAAGATGTCGGCTCAAAAGAAACTGGTTCGACTGAAACTGAACCGGATAATGGAACCGACGGCAATCCAAAGGCCAAAGGAACTGAAGAAAAGAAAATCAGCTCTTCAACGCCGGAGAAGGCGGATATTGCGGCAGCTGCTGCAGGAACGGTTTCCTTGTGTCCTCCGCCGCAGCTAGGGCAATTCTACGATTTTTTCTCGTTTTCTCATCTCACGTCGCCGGTTCATTGTCAGTTTTTTTTACTTATTTTTTAATTTATTAATGGTCTTATCAGTTTAAAAATCATGATACTATTAATTTCTTAACAGTTTTAACATTTTTTAATGATTATTTAGTTCGTTGTGATGCTAATTTTATTATTATTTAGATATTCGAAGATCGACGCGTCCGTTTCTTGAGGATAAAACGGATGATGATTTTTTCCAAATTGATGTGAGATTTGATGTTGTTGTTTTGAATGAATATAATTTTGTTATTTTATTGATTCATTTTTTAATTTTTTCACGATGAACTTAATTAATTTGTACTAATAAAATGCAGGTTAGGGTTTGCAGTGGGAAGCCAATGACAGTGGTGGCTTCAAAGAAAGGGTTTTATCCAGCTGGAAAACGTCTTCTTTTGTGTCACTCTTTAGTTAGTTTGCTCCAGCAGATTAGTAGGGTTTTTGATGTTGTAAGTTATTATTAATCTAATCTAATTATAATCTCTATCAGTCCGATTTAGAACTTTAATTTCTGGTTAATTATATTTCTGCAATGCAATTACATTTCCCTTGTTTCCAGGCCTACAAGGTACTCATGAAATCTTTCACAGAGCATAATAAAGTAGGTTTTATCTCACCTCTATTTTTATTTCTATTTTTGTTATTAATTTATAAGGTATTGATTCGTATGAGAAATGTTTATTTTTTGCTTACTTTTGTTTCATTTCAGTTTGGGAATCTTCCTTATGGATTCCGGTCAAACACTTGGGTTGTTCCGCCAGTTGTTGCTGACAGTCCATCTATTTTCCCTCCACTTCCTATGGAGGATGAGAATTGGGGAGGAAATGGAGGTGGAGAAGGACGAGATGGGAAACATGATTACAGGCCGTGGGCAAAGGAGTTCGCTATTCTGGCAGCAATGCCGTGTAAAACAGCAGAGGAGCGGCAAGTTCGGGATAGGAAAGCCTTTCTGCTTCATAGTTTATTCGTCGACGTCTCTGTTTTTAAAGCTGTTGCATCAATTGGAAAAATTATCGAAAAGAATCAATTATCTTCGAGCAATTCCAACCTGTCATTTTTGCATGAGGAAAAAGTGGGAGATTTGATAATTAAGGTGACAAGAGATGTTCCTGATGGAAGTACTAAGTTGGATTGTAAAAATGATGGGAGTCGGGTTCTTGGTATACCACAGGAAGATCTTGCTCGCAGAAACCTACTTAAAGGCATAACTGCTGATGAAAGTGCAACTGTTCATGTCAGTACAATTCTCATTTTGTGTGATTATTTTGACTGATGTAGGTTGTCTGATTTGCTAAAGTCGCCTTCCGGTCTTGTAGGATACTTCTACTTTAGGTGTCGTGGTTGTTCGACATTGTGGCTACACAGCTGTTGTTAAAGTTTCAACTGATGTTAATTGGGAAGGAAATCCTATTCCCCAGGATACTGACATTGAGGACCAGCCTGGAGGAGGTGCTAACGCCTTGAATGTTAATAGGTCAGTCTTATTTTAGGCATGTGGTTATCAATTAAATGGGTATCAAGAAAGCTTATAGATTAGTCTTCTCAAATGATGCATCTAGCTTTTTTATATATTTACATGCTTGCAAAGATGCACATTCTACACATACAATATTCTTTGGATTTTTCTGCCGTGATGGCTTAAACTGGGTTACCATATGATCATCATTTGTTGTTGATTGCTGTTTTCTTCAATTTATATTTCAGCTTGCGAATGTTATTGCACAAGTCATCTACACCCCATTCTCCTAGTACCACCCAGAGACTGCAGACCGGAGACTCTGAAAGTTTAAGTTCTGCAAGATCTTTGGTGAGGAAAGTACTAGAAGATAGTCTGCTGAAGTTGCAGGAAGAATCCAGTAAGAAAGTCAAGTCTATCCGATGGGAGCTTGGAGCATGTTGGGTTCAACATTTGCAAAATCAGGCTTCAGGGAAAACTGAGTCTAAGACATCTGAAGAAATGAAGCCAGAGCCTGCTGTGAAGGGACTTGGAAAGCAAGGTGGATTGCTGAAGGAGTTAAAAAAGAAAATAGATGTCAGAGGTAGCAAAACTGAAGAAGGAAAGGATATTACTGTGGGTAATCTTGACATTAACAAGAAATTGGATGCTCCTAGTCAAAAAGAATCGGAGAAAAAAGAAGAGGAAATGGAAATTATTTGGAAAAAGATGGTTAATGAAGCTGCATATTTGCGTCTAAAAGAATCAGAAACCGGTCTTCACCTCAAGGTATTTCTGCTTTTTTTCTGGGGAAATATATGATCCTAAATTTCTTTTGTGTAGTCTCTTAAGATAAATGCAACTAATTCAGTTGAGTTAAAGTTGCGCTTCAAAGTTATGGATTCTTGAGAATTTATTTTTTCATGATTTACAGGGGAGTGCTACTTGGTGCCGTTTTTTATTGATATTTGTTTGGCTGTGTTTGTTTTGCAGTCGCCTGGTGAATTGATAGAAATGGCACATAAATACTATGATGATACTGCTCTTCCCAAATTGGTTAGTTGTTCAAGTAAACAAATTTTGGGCTATAAACATGTGTCAGACTAAGCTTATCTTGTTTGTGATTTCAACTTTTCAGGTGGCAGATTTTGGCTCACTTGAACTTTCACCAGTGGATGGAAGAACTCTGACAGATTTTATGCATACCAGGGGTTTGCAGATGTGTTCTTTAGGGCGTGTGGTAATATCTCAACTGCCCAAATTTTCAGTATCTTACTTTGAAATCTATGAATGCATACTGCATAGCAGTCATCACTGGTTAAAGCATTTATCAATTATAATCTTCTCTTGGTGCTATGGAATAAAATGAAGGGAAAGAAAAGGTAGTGCAGACGACAAAAATTCAACTGCACTTCTAATGTTTGGAATAATTTTACTTGTATGGAAAGGTTATGTAGGTACAAAGTCATAGTTAATAGAACATCATATGTGGCTGGATAAGAAGAAGGTTCAATGTATGAATTTGATGACATGTAAGAGTGAGTTGGATGGTGCAGTTACTTACGAAAACTGATTAGCAGATTTTTTTTCCTTCAAATTTGTAACATAGAAAATGTTACTCTCAAATAGCAAAGAAAATAACCTTCAAATGAAATAATATCGGAATTTTCGGTTGGCAGATATATTTAAAATCCAGTCAGGAAATCTCTTGATTATGGTTTCAGATATTTTGGAATCCAGAGTCTATTCCATCTGTTGCTGTTATTTTATTTCTTTTCGAAGATATGTGATTGTTGCAAAAAACTGTCAAAGAAGTTTAGTTTCTTAGGTTCATATTCTTCCAAGTTTACCCTTCAACTAACTGTAAATCCATTTGTTTTCTTTTCCGTGCAATTTTCCTATATATCTTTACAATGAATGTTTTGCATCACCTGATAACAAGTATGTCACTTGAAATTCTCTTGCCGAGTGGACTTAGCTATTTATCTAAATTTAGGTTTTTTTTGTCATTTTAGGTCGAACTTTCAGACAAGCTTCCTCATGTGCAATCGCTCTGTATACATGAAATGATTGTCAGAGCCTTCAAACACATATTACAAGCTGTCGTAGCTGTAGTTAATAATGTCGGCGACTTGGCTGCATCAATTTCATCATGTCTAAATATATTGTTAGGAACACCTTCTGAAAATGAGGATGGAGACATTTTAAATGATGATAATCTGAAGTGGAATTGGGTTGAAACCTTCCTTTTGAAAAGGTTTGGTTGGCTATGGAAGCATGAAAGTTGCCAAGATCTGAGGAAGTTTGCAATTCTTCGGGGGCTTTCCCACAAGGTTTGAATAATATCCATCTTTCCACTGCAAGAGATTCCTTAAATAAGTACTCTCCATTATAACTTTACTAGTATGCTTTGCTAGGTTGGCCTTGAACTTCTTCCGAGGGACTATGATATGGACACTGCATCTCCATTTAGGAAGTCAGATATCATAAGTATGGTCCCTGTATATAAGGTGATAAATCATGCCAGAAATGGGATTTCATTGTTGTAATATAGAAGCTGCTTTGATTGTGTTACTTTTTTCCTGCAGCATGTTGCATGTTCATCTGCAGATGGACGCACATTATTGGAATCATCTAAAACTTCCTTGGATAAAGGCAAATTGGAAGATGCTGTTAATTATGGAACTAAGGTATGGGCTATATTCGGTCTATTTTACATTCATAACTTTTTGATACAATGGAATATATTATATTTTATTGTCATTTGACATTATCTTTTATCAAAGAATAATGAGTTGCATATTGGAATTTTGAAGGCACTCTCAAAACTTGTATCAGTCTGTGGTCCTTATCATAGAATGACTGCAGGAGCTTATAGTCTACTAGCTGTAGTGCTCTACCATACGGGAGATTTTAATCAGGTTTTTCTCCTTTGGCATTCTGGCATCTATATAGTTATGTCCCAACTACCATATGCATACCTGTGCTGGATTGATGCATAAATCAAGTTTTTACGGAATGTATAATTTTAGAACTTAAAATTTGTAGCTGTACTCAGGACAATTTGAAGCATGCATATTTGTTTGTCAAGATACATTTGGCCCTTCAATTTGGTTTATTTATGATGACACAATAAACAATTTCTTATATTTTGCTGGTTCTTTAACATGTTCAAAAAAGTTGCCCCTCGGATATGTTGTGCATATTAAGAATATTACTTGCTCATTTGCACACTGGTATATTCGGGATGATAATCAAATAATTAAAAGGACTGCAAATCAGAATGAAAATTGTTATACATGGTCTGTTATCACAGTTGCCTTGCTACTGATGGCTGGCTTCATGCGGTACCACTATGTTTTGCTTTGTAAGATGCGAGAGCAATTCTGAATTTAATGTGCATGAGCATGGAACAGCTTAATGTACAAGAAATTATAGCATGCTTTGATCCTTTATGTAAATGTTAGGCATACCACATATGTCATCAGTGTTTCATCTTGGATTTCTATTTTCTTTTCTTTTCCTTCTACTTTGTTTTTCCCACATTTGTATAAAGGAAAAGAAATTGAAAACCAAATATGCTGCAATCAAAGAAAAGAGTCAGCTCAAATTAGGATTTTAAACTAGAGTATGAAGATACATATAAATTTACTTCATTGGAAATCTTGATTTGAAATTCATTAACACATCATCCAAATGCTAGCATGGGATGTTCGACATGAATGATTACAATTGTATATAATGCATTGACATTATTCACTCTATTTAGGCAACAATTTATCAGCAAAAAGCATTGGATATTAACGAGAGGGAGCTTGGACTTGATCATCCCGATACTATGAAAAGTTATGGGGACCTGGCTGTCTTCTATTATCGTCTTCAACATACAGAATTGGCCTTGAAGTATGCTTCATTTTGTATTTAGAAAATACTTTTCTTCATTGTTCTGATCCCATGTTTTTCCTCAGAAGTCCTTTCTAGCTCTTTCCTAGATACAATTCTTTCAATTATATATGAAGACATATATATAGCTCCACTCAATGGTCTCCCGTCCATAGACTGAACATCATATAAAAACTAGTGGTAACCAGATAGAAAGCTAATATTTTCCAAGTTTTAGTATATGTATGTCATGATGTCTTGAGGACAGTGCTAGAATTAGACTTGATGTGTGGAAAACTGAAATGCTGATGTCATATGGGTCTTGATGTGTTAAACAGATTATTATCTTACATAGATGTGGATTGATTTTTTTTCCTTGCATCAAAGGAGTAGCTTATGATTATCCTGTTGTTGTTCTAGGTATGTCAACCGTGCATTATATCTTCTGCATTTAACATGTGGGCCATCTCATCCGAACACGGCTGCCACCTATATCAATGTAGCTATGATGGAAGAAGGATTGGGGAATGTCCATGTTGCTCTTAGGTACCTCCATGAGGCTCTGAAATGCAATAAGAAATTACTTGGAGCTGATCATATACAGGTAAGCTTGCTCTATCTCTATCTCTCTCTGTAAACCATTCTTCAATGTGTTTAGCTACATGCTAGGTAGCACGGAAACGGAAACGGGAAACGGAAACGACACGAAACGGAAACGGGGAAACATAATTTTTTTAAAATGAAGGACACGAAACGTGGGTGAAACGCGTAAATAATAAAAAATATAGGGATATATTTATAGTATTAAATATTATAAAATTAAATATATTAATTTTATTTATACATTTATGCCAATTAATAAAATAAATCAAACATAATTAAATCAAATAAAAATAAGAAGATATGTTTTATTGTAGATAAAGTAAATAATAAAATTTCTTGTAATTGATTTAAAAAGATTATTAGTTGAGAACTTTTTAGGTTTTTTTAAAGCAATATAATTTTTATATTTACGGAAACAGCCCGAAACGTTTCCTTATGAGTTTCTAAGAGTTTCTGGTTTCTGAAACGTTTCCAAAACGGGAAGTTTCCGTGCTTCTTAGGCTACATGTCATGCAGGCTAAACGCTAATGGCATTTCCTCATGCTTCTTAGGTTGATAGTTCTTATGGTTTGATCACAAAGATATTCAGTATAAATTTAGAGTCACATAAAAGATCTTTCGCCTAATAAACTTATATAATTTTGTTTTATAAAATATCTGACCATTTTTCAAGCATGTCTATTAATTGAAGATATTAATTCTGTTTCATGTAGAGAACTGATTACTTTTTATCTGTTATCTCATCCACTCTCTCGTAGAGGATGTAGAAATCTGAATCTTCACATCGAAAATATCTTGTTCGACCAGAACTGCCTCCAGATACTACATCCTGAATCCCAATATGGAAAAAAATGAGAAAAATTGCTGAATAGTCCTACAAAATACGAAGTACACCTGTCACCTTCCCAAAGAAAAGAAATGATAATTGAGAGAGTTATTTTACTCCAATATAGGCTTAAATCATGCTTAGTGTTAGATTCCATCTTAAAACCAATTGGTATTAAGTGGAGGTGCCCAACTAATATATAAAGACAAGTCCATTCACACACACAACCAAGGATTTCCCACTTTAACACTCCCCCTCACGCGTAGCGTGTACGGGCGGGCCGGGCCAAACTCAAATTGTGTGAATGGATAAGGCTTTGATACCATGTTAGATTCCATCTTAAAACCAATTGGTATTAAGTGGAGGTGCCCAACTAATATATAAACACATGTCCACTCACACACACAACCAATGTGGGATTTCCCACTTTAACACTCCCCCTCACGCATAGCGTGTACAGGCCGAGCAACAAAGTCCCCCCTCACGCAAATCTCACGTGGGCCAGGCCAAACTCAAATTGTGTGAATGGACAAGGCTTTGATACCATGTTAGATTCCATCTTAAAACCAATTGGTATTAAGTGGAGGTGCCCAACTAATATATAAAGACAAGTCCATTCACACACACAACCAAGGATTTCCCACTTTAACACTTAGAACTTAGAAAAAGCTTATGGGAAGGAACAGAAACTGCATCAGTTAGTAATAACTCGTTCTCTTTCATGTTTTGACACATTTCTGGTTTCTGCAGACTGCTGCCAGCTATCATGCCATAGCCATTGCTCTATCTTTAATGGAAGCTTACTCCCTAAGTGTGCAGCATGAGCAAACTACGCTGCAGATACTGCAAGCCAAACTTGGATCTGAGGATCTGCGCACGCAGGTAGTGTGAAGTTTAAGTTTCGATGATATCAGATGTGATTGTATCTGATGAATCTTGTTCCTCTAATCTATGTATGATGAACTTTTGCAGGATGCAGCTGCATGGCTCGAGTATTTCGAGTCCAAGGCCCTGGAGCAGCAAGAAGCTGCACGCAATGGTACTCCAAAGCCAGATGCTTCAATTTCTAGTAAAGGTCATTTAAGGTAAAAATATGAACTTACTAGTGATATTTTACAAATGAGTTCCTTTAAAAAATTACATTTAAATTAACAGCATTCAGTTTTACTTTTTTCTTAAATGCACAAGGATAATAGAAATCCCATTGGCAGATGGACAAATTAGATGAGAATCTAATGTCACCGTTAATTGCAGTTCCAAACTTTGCATGGTTAAGGAATTTCGGATTATGAATTTTGCTTTTTTAAAATAGAATTGTATTAGACTGGTTTATGTTCAAGTTTAATACTGTCTGGGAGGTCGACGATAATCTTTTAGTTGTACTTTGTCACAGTTAAAGTGGTTTTTAGTAAGTTTCTTTCTTGTTGTAAATGTTTGATGGAAATGATGTGATCTATTTGTGGAATTAAAGCCTCTGTTGCCCAAATTTATTACGTGATTGGTGAGGGTAGGGTGCTTTAGGAACTGTACTGCATACTGACTTCAGAAATATTCTTTCTTGATCAGTGTATCCGACCTATTGGATTATATAACACCAGATGCAGATATGAAAGCCAGAGAGGCTCAAAGGAAAGCTCGTGCAAAGGTCTTAATTTATCTTGTCTGGACATGTTCTCATATATAGTCTACTCTCATTAGCTTTTTCTCTTCGCTAAAATAAGCTAATATAGTTCTCTTTTATCACACAGGTTAAAGGCAAGCCAGGTCAAAACTCGGAAACAGCCTCAGATGAAGCTCAGAAAGACGAAACTTTCTCACCAATATATAATGTTGTGGAGAATTCGAGTGACAAGGAAAACAAATCTGAAGCTCAATTATCAGAACCTAGGAACGAGAAAATTGATTTGAATCCTCCAGATCAATCATTAATGAATAGAAGTGATGTCATTATACAGGAGGACGACTCAGATGAAGGATGGCAAGAAGCTGTGCCTAAAGGCCGGTCACCTGCAAGTCGCAAATCTTCTGGTTCTAGGAGACTAAGCTTGGCGAAGATAAACACAAACTTTATGAATGTTTCTCAGTCATCAAAATTCCGAGGAAAGGCCGCCAGTTTTACATCTCCAAGGACGTCCCCAAGTGACTCTGTTGCTTCCACTGGACCCAGTCTTCCAGCTCCTAAAAACTTTGTTAAGAGTGCAAGCTTCAGCCCTAAGCAAAATAATTCTGGTGTAACAGCTGGCGAAACCGAGAAATCAACTAACCCCAAATCAGCTCCAGGTACCCCTGCTTCAACTGATCAAGTTACCAAATCAGCTTCTATTCCAAGTCTAGTTACTGTTCAGGCAGCTGGAAAACTTTTCTCCTACAAAGAAGTTGCTTTAGCTCCTCCTGGGACGATTGTGAAGGCAGTAGCAGAACAATTGCCAAAAGGTAATCTTCCAGTGGAAACAAGTTCTCAGGTGAGTCATGAGATAGCTGCATCAGAAGTCAATGTCGGTGAGGCGACAGCAGTCAATGAAGCAGAGAAAGAGAACGTTCAGAAACCTGAAGAAAATAGTACCTCAGACGAAACAAAGAGTCCCGTCAATTTGAAGCCAGAAGCAGAGGTAAAGAAGCCTGTGGAAGAAGCAAAATCTGATCGTGTTGATCTCATAGAAAAAGAAGATACAACGGTTGAAAATAAAGCTGCTGTTGAAGTTACAAGTGCCAATGAGAATTTAGACTCCACTTCTGCCACAAATGAAGTGCGGGAAACAAGAGACTTGGACACTGGAACAGCTTCCCCTGATCCAGAAAATGCAGCTTTGTTGCTGGACAAAGACGTTTCAGTTTCCGGAGAAAAACAAGCCGGCAAGAACTCTACGGATGTATCAGACGGTAGCATGACTGATAAGCCAATTCCAACTGAAGGAGAAAAGCAAGATGAATTAGAAATTGGAAAGGAGACTACTAAGAAACTATCTGCAGCAGCCCCACCATTTAATCCATCCACAGTTCCAGTTTTTGGCTCAGTTCCAGTTCCGGTTCCAGGGTACAAAGAACACGGAGGAATTCTTCCGCCACCAGTGAATATTCCTCCAATGCTTGCTGTTAATCCTGTCCGCAGATCACCGCATCAGTCTGCAACAGCAAGGGTGCCTTATGGTCCAAGGTTATCTGGTGGGTTCAATAGATCTGGGAACCGGGTTCCACGTAATAAACCTAGCTTCCACAATGGTGAACATAATGGGTATCTAATGGTTATGAACCCTCATGCTGCAGAATTTGTACCTGGCCAACCTTGGGTACCTAATGGCTATCCTGTGTCACCAAATGGTTATTTGGCTAGCCCAAATGGTTTGCCACTATCTCCAAATGGTTTTTCTATATCTCCAACTGGTAATCTGGAGTCGCCAAATGGATATCCGACATCACTTGATGGTTCATCTCCCGTCAGTTCAGTAGAAACACCCACGTATACTTCTACCGACTTGGATGCTGCTGAAAACAAAACTGAAGCAGTAGAAGAGGGTTGTACTGAAGATTCCTCTACAGAAGTAGTAGTAGAAAACCAGATAAGTGAGCAAAAATGTCAACCATATGATGAAGAAACACTTCCTGAAACTGAACAGAAACCTACACTTTCTGAAACTGAAGAGGAACCTACTCATGCTGTCTCATTGACCGGTGATACTCCGGTGGCTAAAGATGCATGCACTAGCATAGCAGTTGAGGAGAAACCAAGTAAGTGTTGGGCAGATTATAGTGATGGTGAAGCTGAGGTTGTCGAGGTAACAAGTTGAAAGAAATGGAATTTTGGTTTTGATTTAAAGTCGATTTAACAATTCAGGCTCTACGGCTAAGGGAAGAGAAATGATAAGCAGAGATATCAATGGCAACCCCGTAATGACGGAGAAAACTGTCACCGAGTTCGACATTCGAGTATAGGCAATCTGTTCAAACTGTGAACAGAACGGAAAACCACCATAACCATGAAAAGTGGTATCTGAGCAGCACATTGGTAATTTAGCGAGTCTCTTTTATTATTAATTTTATTCGGTTTCGCTCTCCGGCTATTTTTTTTTTTAACATTGTCAATCAAACCAAAATAACCATAGAGGATCTATATGTTCCAGATTGTACTCTTTAACGATTAGTAACCATTTTGGAAGTCTATAGCAATAAAGCTTAAACCATCATCCATGTATGACAACCTATCTTTGTAACACTATTTGATTTTGTTGTCTGTGGTTATGTCTTTATTATATTCACTTAATAATACTGTTTATATTTCTGAGAAATATATCAGTATTATTACCCCCAGGTTTCAATTGAGTAGCAGAATTTTGTTCATTGATACAACAAAAGTTCTACAAGGGATAGCAGAAGATTACAGAAAAAGATGGGCATTTTAAGGCTTAACTTCCCCGCTGGCTTGATTCGGTTATATGCTAAAATGTACAGGCAGGAGATCTTTTGCGAAAATCCAGAATTACAAGTGTAGCAGCAGTATGAGAAAGGGCAGCTAGAACAACAAGAACATGAAAAATCTGATGGCTGTGTCCTGCAATGTCAAAAGCCCCAGGTTTCCAGCGTTCAGGTACTCTGCTAACGTAAAATCCGACTCCAATAGCATATAAAAGGCCCATAAGAAGCTCGTAGCCGAGTGATACATATATATGTGGATTGCCCCAGTGGAGACAAACTACATGAACTGCAGGAATAACACCTGATAATCCCATGAAGAGAAACAGGGTAGCCCGGAAAGGTCTGTAACGAGCAGAAGAGAAAGCAGGCGCAAGGAGCGTAATCATCGCAAGAATGCCGACGACAGTTATGGAAGTAATGTAAAAGATACGCGGAAAAGGGTTGCAGTAAAATGCATAATAGATTGGAGGAAAGAATGAGCAAACAATCATAAGAGAAATTCCGGCGTAATCCAGGCGCCAAAAGAAAAGGCTGAAACGCTTGGAATGACAAGCAAGGAGATGAGAAACTGAGCTGCAAATTAAGCATCCCATTGCCCCCGACAAGAAAACAAACCATGGCCATCTCGGAATAGCTTCAGTTCCGTCTTGATTATGGATTTGAAGTAATGACTGAAATGAAATGTGTCTCAGGTACTGTGAATCCTGCAAGCATCAATTTATGTTGTTAAAGCATAAGTAAATGTTAAAAATTAAAATGCAGAAAATCTTAAGAATGTTGCCAAAATTACACTTTTGTCCGATTCAGTTCCAATCTTAGATATGTTACCAAGAAATCTAAGAAATGTGGTTAAAATTAAATCTATTGATTAGTTTTTCATATTTCTTCATATTCTAAAAATTACATTAAATTAAATAGAACCATTTTTATTTATATTTGAAGGGAGTTGTCTGCATGTTCTATCATACTCTACTAAACTAAATTGGTATCATGATCTAAACCTAAGTCTTGAAAAAATATAATTGACCCCATCTAACCTAATCTAATCGGATCTAAAAATTCTCGTTTTAACATGAAAAGATAAATAATCCATCGCAATTGCCACAAATACTAAACCCAATTCATTAATATTAATATATAACATATTAATATAACGATATACTCTAAAAAAATCTTCATATTCAACAACTTATAAATATTAATATCATATTACAACTCTTCAAATTTCATAACCATGAGAGTTTTCTAATTCTATAAATTTAAACTTTGATTACTTAAATTTTAATTTTAAATATATTATTTAATTTATAATTTATAAACATTAATAATATAATAAAACGCTTCAAATTTCATAATCTGCAAATATAAATAAAAACTCTTTAAATTTTATCACCATAAAATTCTATAAATTTTAAAAGGAATACAATATAATGAATATATATATATATATACTAGTATCGCTTTACGTGCTACGCACATGGCTCGTAATGTGATATGTCGATGATGATAATATAATTTTTAATAATTAGATTAAAAATAATGTGAAATAATTATAATTTATTAATAATTTAATTGTATTTTTCTATAATTAATTATACTTAAATAGTAGTAGAAGTTTACTTTATTGAGTAATAGTTTATATGCTAATTTATAATTTATAATAATGAATATTAAATAGTATTAATTTATTAATAGGGTAATTATTATTTTTATAAACTATTATATTGAAGTTGTAGTAATATTTTATTTCATTTAGTATACCAATGGTATTTTAATTTTAATAATCAAAATTAAAATATAATTTATAATTAGCTTAAATTATAATTATACTTAAATAGTAGTAGAAGTTTACTTTATTGAGTAATAGTTTATATGCTAATTTATAATAATGAATATTAAATAGTATTAATTTATTAATAGGGTAATTATTATTTTTATAAACTATTATATTGAAGTTTTAGTAATATTTTATTTCATTTAGTATACCAATGGTATTTTAATTTTAATAATCAAAATTAAAATATAATTTATAATTAGCTTAAATTATAAATGTTAATTTAATATTTTCCTATTTTGTTTTAATAATATACTTTTTTAAATCATGATGAAATAAATATTGTTTTTGCATCACATTTGCACACCCTCTACGAAGCTTCAAATCAAGTTGCTCTATCAAACAACTAATGGTGTATTAGTCAAAAATAAAATAGTATTAAAATGTTCTCAAGTGAGACATTACAACATGCAATGCTGACAAATTACAAATTAGTTATTGCAATGGATGACACGATTATAAATGGCCACAATTAACCCAATTGTCACCAATTTTCACCGCAATTCGCAAAATTTGGGCGAAAAAATTTGCATTTGTTTCCATTGATAATAATTCTCTGATCCTTATATATGGGCATAGGCATGGGAAAAGAGCACATCTAACTAAGACATTAGGCCATTCCTATTAAAGGTTTCTTGTATTTTTGGTAACCTAAAATACGTTGTTCGAATAAGTAATAAAAATAAATTTGTTTGAAAATTAAACTTAGTAGTTCTTTATTCAAATTAAACTTGTTGTTTCCTTAGCAAACTAATATTCTAATTTTACACTTATTTATTAAAAGACTATTAAACCTTAACTTAAGTTATAAATTAGTAATAGATTATAAAGGGCTGTTTGGTAAATGTGCCTGTCCCCCCCCCATCCGTGCTTTTATATATAGTATATATATATATATATATATATATATATATATATATATATATTGTAAATTAGTAATAGATCAAATAATTAGCTAAAGTACACATAATCAAACTAGTATGTAGTGTAGTATATTGAGCTAAAACAGCCAACTCGAGAAAATTCTACAAGAAATGAATCACATCACATGTATACTTAACCGCCCAACCATACCCAAAAAAACAGTTGTCGTCAGGCATACATTGCATAACCGGCCAACCATACCTAAATAAAACAGTTCCTGTCAGGCGAATATTTAGTTTTCAGGACCCCATTCACCAAAATTATCTCCGCCTCCCATCTCCTTTTATTTATTTATTTATTTATTTACTGTATTTATTAATTAATTTTTTTATTTTTATTTTATTAAATTTGAATGTCTATATTTTTTGTTTTGTAGATGTTAGGTTACTCATCACGAAAATAAAATATGTGCACTCTATGTACCGTTAGTGCAACTGAGATAAATTTTTTTAATTTTTTTATATAAATTCTAAAAAATTGGGCCCTATATTTTTAATTAAATAAAAAATACATCTCCAAATCGTTTTTTTTTTGTCTGACTCGACACCGTTAATATTTTTTTATGACTGATAAGAGTAAATAAACCAAACTTTGACAAACTATCCAAATTATAAATTTGTACTCTTTTGATCTTTTAAAATAAGTTGGAGGAGGTGGATGAACCTTTGTTGATTAAAAAATAAAAATTTAAAAACAATGATAAATACTGATTTTCTTTTGAAATGCTAGAAATTAGAACACAGTGAAGAAGAAGAAATCAAAAGGAAAACTTACCGGAAAAAAATGATTGTTACCGGAGACATTAAGTGGCTGACTACTACTTCTCATCATATTCATCAAAGGATCATAAACTTGGCTTCTGCTGTGTAAAAACCATTCCACATTTCTGCAACTCATTATCATCAAAAGAAATGTCGAAAATTACTAGAAAGCCCTCCAAATCAAATAAAAATTACCTGAAGCTTCCGAACTGTGTATTCTCCATAAAACTCATCATCATTAATCCCAAAAATATCAAAAATCCAACGACGTGCCTGCAAATTACCACACTTATCATCATTAATCATTCAAATTAGCAACATAAACATACATTAATTAATTAACTAATCAACTTACGTCCAGATGTTTAGCGATTCGTTATGCAATGTAAAGAAGCTGAATAAAGCGTCTTTTAATGGCCACTCGCATCGATAATAATCCAATATAAACTCATTATCTTGCAAATATTCCGGTAACTCTTTGTATTTCACTAAGTTCCGTTCAAATTTCTCCTCCTTCTTCTTCTTAATCGCCTCTGTTTTCGTCGTCATCTTTGCCGTTTTTCCTTGATTATTTCTCCTCATCGTCTCATCTCCTTTCTTTCTTGACTTCTTCCAAAGAAAAAACAAGTATCGCCGGCAAATCGTCGGTATTTCGTTTCCGGCGAGTGATTGTGTTTAAAATTCTATTTTTGTGCTATTTATATAACGTGTGGGCGTGCAGTATTGTGTGTTTTTAAAAAACCAGAAGAAGCGCGTGACGAGTTTTAAAATGGAAAAGTATTACTTTTGGCTATAATCTAGTGGACCGTGTTTATTTTAGTTTTAAGATGATAAACCACGTGGTGATAGATAATTAGATCAAGCTACTTATTGGTGAACCGTTTTAGCATTGTGTATGGTGGTGGGGTCTATGGGGAAAGAAAAGGTGTGCAATGTGATTGGTATATACTATAGTTATCTGATTTAAGAAAAAAATACGTAGTCTATTAATTAAGGTCACGTAACACTTGAACTAATGACTTTTTTTTATTATTAATTCACTATATCAAAAATTATAGCTCAAACGGTATAAACATTTGACAGTAATTTATTAGATTGTGAGTCTAAAATTTTCCACGAGCGCTTCTTTTTTTTAATTATATTAAAAAAACGTGACTAGGTTGTGAAAAAATCGAACCAACTCGATTTTAAATCAAATCGATAAATATAATTTATTATTTTTTTCGTTCAATTTTGTTTGTCGCTTTTCATTTTCACACATATTAGTAATACATTAAATATGATGATACATTTTTTATACACTTTATTTTTATTTTAAAAATATAAAATAGTCAAAATACACGATTAGTTTGACACATTAATTTTTATAGCAAATTTATTAATATTAAAAATTTAAAAGGAAAAAAAAAACTTAAAAGTGACATTTTTTCGTGACATCAAAAAATGCAAATTAAAATGTAATAGAGAGAGTAATATTTATAATTTTTTTAATTTTTTCGGTTCAATTTGATTTTGGATATAAAAAACATTCAGTTAAAATTTTAGTGCAAACCAAATTTAAAACATTAATCAACTAGAATGGTTCGGTGAAACAAATACAAGCTTGATTAGTTCCTTCTTTGATAAAAGAAAATTCAATTTGGTCTCTGTTCAGTTTGAACCAAATGCATAGGTGGATTGTGGTTTAGATCAAGAGTGGCCACGGTCCTCTCAAAAAAAAAAAAAAGGTTAATTCCATAAAAAATCACGACCTTTACATGAAGTTTTATTTTAATCACAACCTTTCAAAGTTGGCTTTTAAATGCACGACCTTTCATTTTATTTCAAATTTATCAACAAAGTAAATTTTAGTGTAAATTTTTTAACGAAAAATTACTAATCCCACATACTCTACCCGAAAGATAATAATATTTGGTGTCGATTTATAATTTGGATCTTTAATTAATGGTTTAATGAAAAACTTAGTTAACAAAAATACACTAAAATGATAAATTTGAAAGAAAATGAAAGATCATGGTTTTATATGGCAACTTTTAAAGGTCGTGATTAAAATGAAATTCCGTATAAAGGTCGTGATTTTTTATGGAATTAACCCAAAAAAATACTAATATATAGATATTTTATGGGTTTATGTTATTATTTAAAATTTTAAATTCTTGGGTTGAATTACTTGTGAGTTATTCAAGATCGACCAAAATTGACTCAAAAGATTGAGCTCAAGTTTGAAGTTTGAACTATTTAAATTTCACCTCGAGCCGAATTCGAGTGTCAATTAAAAAAACTCGTGAGTTTAAACGAGGTTTACACATATAAAACAATAATTTACTTTTTACTATATTTTTTTATATCTCTAAATTTAAATTTTTATTGTGTTAATTGATTAAATTTTATAAAAACATCTAAAATATATCAAATTTAATGTATATTTTTATTTTTATTTATTGAACTCACTCGAGTTCGATCTTGAGAACTCAAGCTCATTCAAGATTGTATCGAGGTTGAACTTGTCCTAACTCGGACTCGATTCGGTCTTTTATGTTAGATATGAATTTTTTAAAATATAATTTTATCAATTATATTGAAAATTATATATAATAATTTAGTCGTAAGTTGGCTCCCTAAAACAATTATGTCTAGACCCGCCGTTGTAGCCTCTTCTAATTGCATTTAGGGTTGTAAATGAGCTTAGCACTCATGAACAGCTCGAAGTTCAACTTGAGAAGAGCTCGCTTTGTGTTCATTCGTATCCTAAACAAAACAAGCTCGAACTTGGTTTTATGTTATTTATTTTGAATGAACTGAACAAGAACATAGTGTTGTTTGATTCGTTAATTATTCGTGAATGATCTCGTGTATAAACTCGATTAAAAATTTCGTGAACTGGCTATATGAGTTCAATAAAGAGATCGCGAAGCAGCTCGTATAAAAGTTCGATTAGAGTCCGCGAACTAGCTCATAGTTAAATTAATTAATACAAAACATTCTTTAAATTTATTAAAACTACATAGTTTTAAACAAAATTACGTAGTTTTGATATAAAAAAGCTTGTGTTCGTTTGTTTTGTGATTCGTGCTCGTTCGTTTAACTGCTAAATGAGCGAACCTATGCTCGTTTGTTTAGTTGCTAAACGAACAAGCTCGTAAACGAGTTCGTTTAGTATCTTCACGAGTTCGTTTAGTATCTTCACGAGTTCGTTCGTTTAGCGGCTAAACAGCAGCACGAGTTGAACATGAACACCTCATTCAAAATTTGAACGAACATAAACACACTGTTCATATAACGACCTGAACATATGAACACTTAAAAACTCCACTCGGCTCGATTCATTTACAATTCTAATTACACTTGTGCCACAGTTTCCGTCTTTATGTGTAAATTATCTTTCCCTAATTAATTTGATCTTGCTAACATTAAGAAATGACGGTTGAAGAGTTCACCTAGAATTAGTTTATTAGCTTTAGAAATATATAATTCACAAAATATCAACTTAATTTATTGGCAAGTTTTACACAATTCGAGATCAACATTGGTAGAGTTGATCAATGCACACTGATTGAGTAAAGAATTTAAATTGTTTTTTAGAGTTCTAGTTGCGAATTTTATAAAAAGAAATTAAAAGATTTTTATTTCTTTACGGATTCAAACACTCAAATTATAAGTTGATAAAATTTGGTATAGTTGTTAGGTTCCCGTCTACACTTCAAGCAATCTCCTCCCATTTTCCTTCCTTTTTAATTAGGGAGAAGGTCGAAATGCATCCCTATTGTTTGGTCTAACGAACAAATAAGCCCCTACAAAATTGTTTTGGTCAAAAAACACTTAGTAATAAATTTCGACATTTAGGCACTCCTTTTACTGAAATTTAACGGGGTTGGCTTCTTTTAGAATGTCAAATATGGACAAGGAGAGATAATTTGATATGGAATATTTATAACAGGGACTACTAAAGTTATTTGCTAAAATAAGTTGGGCTCATGGTGTATTAGACCATATTTAATTTAGAGGTTTAGGGAAATTGGGAGAAATTGGAACATGATTAAATGGGTGATTTTTTTTTAAAAAAGAAAAGAAGTTAAAGAATTGTTATTATCCGTTGAATAACATCTAACAACAATTAAGTAGGTCCGATGATTTATCAAAAAAAAAAAAAGTCGAGCAATAGAAACGTGATAAATCTATAAATCTAGGGTTAATTACATATAAAATCACCACCTTTACACGAATTTTCAAAAATAACACGACCTTTAAAACGTGTCAATTCAGGGCATCACCTTTCATTTCTTTTCAAAAACAACATGCGCACATTTTTTGATAAAATTTTGCTGACTTGGACACCCAATGAGAGTGCCACGTGTCACGCCACGTCAGCAAAAATGCCACTAAAAATGTGCCCGTGTTATTTTTGAAAAGAAATGAAAGGTGGTGCCCTGAATTGCCACGTTTTAAAGGTCGTGTTATTTTTGCAATTTCGTGTAAAGGTGGTGATTTTATATGTAATTAACCCTAAAATCTATTAATTAACGAATAAATATCAGATTATAGCTTATAAAACATATTGATTCAATGAATAATATGAATTAGACATCCAAAACTCATTGATTCAATAGAATTTCGAATTTGAGAAATAAAAGAAAATAAATTGATGACGAATTTTGAGCGAGGAAGAAGACATATGACTAATGATACGTCGTGCATGATTTGTGGTGCAGATATTGAAGATACTGAACACGTCCTTAGACAGTGTGTTCTTGCCAGGGAAGTTTGGAGGAAAATTACTCCTTCTAATTTCAGAAACCCAAGTAATTCCTTTGTTAGCTCTGCTTTCGTTGACTGGATTTTTGATAACTTGCAGGTTAACAAGGCTTCAAATGATGAGAACTGGGCAATTACTTTCGGTATAACTTGTTGGAGTTTGTGGAATTACCGCAACAACTTCGTCTTCAAAAATGAAAGAAGCCGCTCTGACATGGTTGTCCACGGCGTCCGGCGTATGGTGGAGTATACAACTCAGTCCCTTCGATATGCTGTTCTCGTTAATCCTGGTTTGGGCCAAAAGAAGGAGCACTTGATTGGTTGGGATCCTCCTCCTCAAAACAAGATCAAGATCAATACTGATGGCGCAGTTCGTTCGTCGACTAACAGAGCTGCATCTGGAGGTCTTGCTCGTGACAGCAATGGTGGTTGGATCTTTGGGTTTAGCAGGTTCATCGGTTGTTGCTCAGTTGTACAGGCTGAATTATGGGGTGCGCTAGATGGCTTGGAAATTGCTTGGAGCAAAGGTTATAGGAATATAATTCTCGAGATGGACAGTAAATTAGCTGCAGATGCTCTTACAAGGAATGGAATGCAGATTAATGCAAACAATAATCTTCTAAATGCCATTAGAAGTCTCTTGAGGAAAGATTGGCAAGTCTGTATTCATCACACTCACAGAGAAGGGAATCGCTGCGCGGATTGGATGGCAAGCTATGGTTTTTGCCTCGACATAGGTCTACTGATCCATGATAATTTGATGCATGGTGTTTCAGCTATTATGTTGGAAGATAATGCGGGTGTCTCCTTACCCCGTATGTTTAGAACTACCAGTTAGTTCTTGGCTTTGGCCAATCCTCCTCTTCAAAAAAAAAAAAAACTTTAATCCTATATTGAAAACAAAAGTTCTAGGAGGAATTAATAAAATTAACAAATTAATTAAAGAAAATTAAATACCAACGAGCTGTAGCTCAAATGCTATAAGCGCTAGTTAACAAACTGTTAAAGTCGTGGGTTCAAATCCTCATACAAGCGCCCTCCCTCTCCAATTACCAAAACAAGTTGAAATTTTTGGATACCTAACTAAATTTAGCTGATAAATCGCTAGATTTGCACACTTCGGACTTGGAAAGAATTGTGAAATACCATTATGCTGATTTTTGATCCAACTTTTCCATAAATTTCAAATCCGCATCCACGCCAGCATCATGGTCTAACTTTAAAAATAATTTGTTTGAATTTTCTAAAATAACAATTTATTATTGAAGACATGCAGTATAAAACTACGAAAGCTTCATATTATTATCTGCTTCAACATAAAAGGTGTATTGCTTCAGATTCATCTAATGAGCTCTCTGTAAGCTTGGCGTTGATGAGTGGGCTAAGGATTTATAAGATTTTATTGTCAATAGATAAAGTAACTATTTAAGTTGGATTTTGAAGAACACTGAGAGTAAAGTTATATTCATTTGTGTCAATTTTTAATTGGAAATTTTAAGGTGCAAGCAACTATTAAGTAATCGGTGTTTTTTACTATTACCATGATTATGAATTTGATAGCATCTCAAGTCAACTATCAATTGGAAGTCCCATTGTCAACTATTACCATGTTTTTTACTATTACCATGATTATGAATTTGATACCAGCTCGGCTTGTGGTCTAAGTTACTCCTTATTTCTTTCGCGGACGGAGTTATCTAATATTCTAACAAATTTCGTGGGACCACAAAGAGAAGCTAGCACTACCAGAATGTTTCTCACATCCATCGCGTATCTCACTCGATATTTGAGACACAATAAGAAGCTGCCACGTCAACTAACCGAATCGTGGAGACCAGAAGAAGATAAATGATAAGCTGCGGTAAATTTGCACCGGATTAACCTATATAAAGCATCTTATGTGCAAACCCTGAGGTACTCATTATTCTTTACTCTATACCTTTTTATTCTTCTTCTTATTCTTCTTTCTATAAACACTAACTAGACCGTCAGAGCGATTTGTGTCCCCATTTGTATTTTATCTGACGTTTCTGTTTGCTTTTATTATCTCAGGCTTAGCAGACCGGTGCAGTAGGCAGTAATTTGTCACTTTGTTTCCTGGTTTTCAAAGCCAGGCATTTCTTCTTGTGCTTCTTGGCTAATGTACATCTCATGAGTGAATAGTTTTGCTAATAAGTTCATCGATGTTGAGCTCGCTTAAACAATTGGATTCGTCTACTGAGATCGCCTTTCGTTCGAACTTTCTTGAAAAAGATCTCAAGATCTTGCGATTAATATCGACTTTGAAGTGGATCTTTCATACATTCTCAATGACCCAACTATTTGAAGAAGGCAATTGGTCATTTTTGTCACCTTTTCGCCGGATTAGGGCTTGAATAGGGTTGTGTATCGATCAGTTTGGTTATCAAATCAACCAAGAAACCAAAATCGATTGGTTTTATGACCAACTAAAAACCGACCTGAAATAAAGAGTAATTTTTTACTTGGTCGGTCAGTAACCGATTTATAATAATTCTGATAGAAAAGAACGATTTAAAGAGGAAAAACAAAGATATGTTGATACAATGATTAATAGTCATGATCTTTTGCATATGGGCAAGGGCGGAATCAGGCAATTTTTTTTTTTATAAAAACACTCTTCAATTTTTTTATTTTTTTAAATATAGTTATTTTTATACTTTTCGCCCCTTAAAACAGATATATGATTATGTTCTCCTAATTTACAAAAACTAGTTTCACCCTGTATATGGACATATAGTTCTTGACCTTTATGACCTTTAAAGGAATACCAACTGTACTTTGTTCACTCTCGCCAGGTAAATTCAAGATGAATCAATTTAGCCCTTGCCAACTAGTTGCAACGGTCAGGTAAATTCATCGTTCGCGGCCACGAGCATACTAGTTTGCTGTTACAAACTTCTCCTGTTATTCAATAATTATGAAAATGATTTTTCATTAAATATATATGTGTTGGTTTAAAAGGAGTGTAATATATATATAAAAGAGTGTTTATCCCATACAACCGTTGCGCCACGTCATTTTTACAACTAGCCAATGAAGATTTGCGATAGGGAATCTTTTAATTATCACTTATTTTTTTTATTATTAATTTTTCCACATGGCTAGCGCATGATTGGTTTGTTGCACGAATGACATGGCGCAACGGTTGTACCCAATAATTATTCTATATAAAAAGTACATTTATAAGTCTTAGAGTACCTTATATGTTTCACATTTTATTCATATCTTTTCAATATGGGATTGCTATCCCATTTTCTAATACCAATTGCTGATCCAGAAGGAGCGCAATGAGAGAATATATTCATGAGATCTAGAATGGGAACCACTTAATAGCCATGTGTCCGACACCACTTTAAATCCAAAACGCCAAGGTAATGGATTAACTTGTTCATTTCATTTATTTGCTCCATATTAATTCTAGGGTTAATTACATATAAAATTATCACCTTTACACGAATTTTCAAAAATAACATGACCTTTAAAACGTGTCAATTCAGGGCATCACCTTTCATTTTTTTTCAAAAACAACATGGGCACGTTTTTAGATAAATTTTTGCTGACTTGGACACCCAATGGGAGCGCCACGTGTCATGCCACATCAGCAAAAACGCCAATAAAAATGTGCTCATGTTGTTTTTGAAAAGAAATGAAAGATGGTGCCCTGAATTACCACGTTTTGAATGTCGTGTTATTTTTACAATTTGTGGTGATTTTATATGTAATTAACCCTTAATTCTATTTATATGTCTTTTTAACGTGTGATTTCTATCACACTTAATATCAAAAGTATGCTTTCGATCTAATTAATATTTCACATTAGTTTTATGCTATTATAAAAAGATTACTATATTTTTGATTAATTATCAAACTTAATTTTTTCAAAAAATCAAAATGACTAAATTTCAATTTAAATAATTTAGTATTGCCGTATGCAGCTGTAGATTCCATTTATTGGAATCAATAACTGTAAGCAAAAAACTGTACTATATATTTATCTACTTCATATGCATAATTTTTTAATAATTAGAAGGCACAAAATTAATTGTTAGTAGATTTAATTATGTGCTTGAATCTTTATCATCAAATAGAAATAACATCTAAATTACACAAGTCGTCATCATCTTAATTTTACACCTAGCTTTTGAAAGTGATGGAGAGAGATCAAGTTTCATTAATACAATTTAATTCATCAAAGTTCTTAAATTTTGTCTCATCCAGGTAAATCATATCTGTAAATTTTACATATAGAATAATAACACATACATTATCAAACACTAAAATAATATTTAAACACAACAATGTCAATACAGCAAAGTGATCTAATAATAAAAAAATAAGAAACTACACAAAGTAAATTGAAAATACAGAAAAATTATTATATAGCTATTCAATTAATTAACAAAAGAAGACATTAATTAATATATGCAAAATTATGATAAATTTGATAAATATATCATGAAAAAAATCGAGTGTAAAGATTAATGGTCTATTTGATAAACATAAATACATTTTAGTCCTTTAATTTGTTTTTATGATAAACTAGTCTATAATTGAAGAAAAACTCTAAAAAATAAGAAGTTATCTATCTAATATAATATTTAAAAATGTGTTTTTATTTATGATCTTTATGTTATTACTAAAAAAAATTATTATTTTCTCTACTTATGGACCAATTTATTACAAAAATAACTTCAGATACTAAATTTAATTTTATCTTTATCTGAGCATTTATCTTTTGGCTTAATCACCAAAAAACCCCTCACCTTTTAACCCTTTTTCAGTTGCACCCTGACGTTGTAATTTTGTCAATTGCACCCTAATTCGCACCTTTGGGTTTCAATTCCACCCTCAAAATCAAATTGGACTTTTTGCACTCGGAAAAAATTCATAAAAACCCTTATAAAGTACTCGTTTGAACTCTTTTCCACATAAAAAGTTAAAAATGGATGACTTATTTTAACTTTTTTCAAATAAAAAAGAGATCAATTTAGTACTTGAGGGTGAAATTGAAAATTAAAGGTGTGAATTAGGGTGCAACTGATAAAATTGCAACGTCAGGGTGCATTTAAAAAGGGGCTAAAAGGTGGAGTTTTTTTTGTTGATTAAGCCTTATCTTTTGTATGTGCTACTTGGATATAACTAGACGCAAAATACAAGATTGTTGGACCAAATTAACACAATTTTGTATTTACATTTAGGATAAATCTATCAATTTTATCATAGTTATGGATATGTTAATTTATTTTTCCTTAACAGAAAATATAATCTCCTTTTTTATGAATAAAATATAACCTCCTTAATAAGGAAGGTCTCCAATTACGTTTATAAGTAAAAAATTAATACGTTGAAAACTTTACTTTCTTATTTTAAATTAGTGGAAACTAAAAAAATTAACATAATGAGAGTAGAAATTAAGGTTAATTGAGAAGAATGCGAGAATTGATTGGAACAACACATACACATAAAGTTATTATAAGGTAAAGACAATATAGAAAGAAATAATACAAGCCGGTTATAGACGGCTACTAACTGTTTAATTTCTGTCTATAGCCGGCCATTTTTTTCTTCTAATTATTCTTTTCTTTTATTTGCCAGCCTATACAATTTTAGTTCATTCTTCATTGCATTTCCTTTATAATTCATTTGCTTTGGAGGACTCATCAGTCTGTCCCATAATAACTTTTCAGTTTCTCCTCTAAACTTGATAAATTTAATGGGGAAGCATAACCAAATTAAGACTGTGACAAATAATAATAATAACAATGCTACTACTACTACTTATAGCAATGGAGTTACGAAGGCGAAACGTACACGAAGAAGCGTGCCAAGAGACTCTCCGCCTCAACGTAGCTCGATTTATCGAGGGGTTACTAGGTCAATCATCGATTTAGTAATCACACTATTTTTTAACGTTTGACTAAATTTTATTCATATTTCTTGACTAACAAGTGTTAATTTGCATGCAGACATCGATGGACCGGCCGATATGAAGCTCATTTGTGGGATAAGAATTGTTGGAATGAATCGCAGAATAAAAAAGGGAGACAAGGTTAATTTTCAACCTTTATTTTCTCGTATTATGTTTATTTTTTTAATTTGAAATTAATATTAAGAAATGTCAATATATATCGATGATCAAGCTCTTCATTTTTGTGTTTTGGTGGTGGCATTATTGGCGGGCTCGGGACGAATATGATAATGCAGTCTATCTTGGTAAGTACCATAACGAATAAAGATCATAGATGTTAATTTTTTATTATATAGTAAGAAAAATTAAGCTTAGATTACTGAATTTAGAAATTGTTTTAGTTTTGATTGTTTTGTATGAAATTAATGTGTTCAGGTGCATATGATGATGAAGAAGCAGCAGCACATGCTTATGACTTAGCAGCACTCAAATACTGGGGCCAAGAGACAATTCTTAACTTTCCGGTAATTATTTCTCCCATAATAAGAGAGAAATTGTGAATTTATTCATTGATTAAACAAATACTGAAAATAGTATTTTTTTTTTATAATATGTAGTTATTGACCTATGAAAATGAATGGAAAGAAATGGAAAATCAATCTAGAGAAGAATACATCGGATCATTGAGAAGGTAAACAACTAACTAAAATTCTGGAAATTAAATTAATATATTTTTTCAATTGTAAATGGATTTACATTTTTGGAATTGAAATTACAGGAAAAGCAGCGGGTTTTCTAGGGGAGTATCAAAATATAGAGGTGTGGCGAGGTACTCAAAAAATTCTAAGTCCCCATACTAATTTTGATGCATTATTTGAAAAAAAAAATCATAACAGAATTATCAACTAATAGATCATTTCCAATTGCTTTAATTTAATTCATTTAATTTAATTTCCATGAGCAGACATCATCACAATGGTAGATGGGAAGCTCGAATTGGCAGAGTATTTGGCAACAAATACCTATATCTTGGGACTTATGGTAATTATTCCTCCTGTTTGTTTTGTTTTTTAAATCATCTCTTTTATTTTTAATCTAACTCTTAAGAAATTGGAATCAAATATCAGAATGTTATAGCTAGTACCAAGGTACGCTGTAGTCCCGGAACTTGTATATTAAGATCAGGGACGGAACTAGGACTCAAACTCATAAAGATCGAAATTTTTGAATTCACCCATTTAGAAAAAATTAAACGACAGTAAATTTGGTAACAAATACTTGTAGGGGCGGTTATAACCGCTCCTATATAAAAACAACCGCCCCTACAAGAAAAAAGTCATAATTTCTTTATTTTAAATTGTTTTTTGTCGTGGAGGGTCGGCCGACCCTCCGTGGATCCGCCCCTGATCAGGATCAACTAACTCATACTAATCTATTTTATCAATTATGGACAATACTTTTTATTTTTGATTAATTGAAGAGAAAACTAAACAAAATAAATAAGTTTAGGAATCGGAATAACCTAATTTTATTCTTGATTGACCAAAAAATAGAGAATATTGTTCTTAATTGATATAGAATAAAAAGTATTATACTTAATTAATTGATTAAAATAATTAAGAGTTAATTGACTCTGACAAACAAATTGAAGGACTGAAATGCCCTTTGCTCACGATTGAACTGTTGCCATCTGTTTTGATCATTTCCAGAGATTAGCCAGTACTAAATGAGGACAAACAAGTACTACTGTTTAGTAAGGCAACAACTCCAAATTAACATAAGAAGGAATCTATAATTCTCAAAACAGTCAATTTTAATTGTGGAAGGGTCCATTATTATGAATCGGGTCTAATAATTTTTTTTTATTAATATATATCTGATATATATAATAGTAATTTCTATCGTAGTTATATTTGTGTTCATTCTATATTGTCACAGCAACTCAAGAGGAAGCTGCGACGGCGTATGATATGGCAGCGATCGAGTACCGTGGATTAAATGCGGTCACCAATTTCGATCTCAGTCGCTATATCAAATGGCTTAAACCTAATCAAAATGATAACATCAACAATTTTAACGACAAAAAACTCCCTAACCCTATCCCTAATGTAAGCACCCACCAATCTACCCCTACCCCTAAACCTAACTCTGACCAAGATCTCGCACTAAGCTTCGTTCATACCCAGCAAACCTACCAACCTTCAACCGCGAGCCAAATTACTACACTATTAGCAGATCCGCCAAGGCCAGCAACCAATGCCACGTCAGCCCTAGGGTTACTGCTTCAATCATCAAAGTTTAAGGAGATGATGGAGATGACATTAATGGCGGATAATGGTCCTTTGACTCCTCCGCCGGAGTTAGAACAGCCCCAATCTAGATTCCCGGAAGATATTCAAACATTCTTTGAGTGCCAAGATTCAAGCAGTTATGGAGACGGATCGAATGATATGATTTTTGGTGACCTTAACTCATTTGTTCCACAAATGTTTCAGTGCGACTTCTGATATATAATATAAGCAGAGGCGGAACCACCCTAAGATCAGGGTCAAATGTGGGTGAAATAAAATTATAGATCCGCTTGTATATAAGATCACGAATGTGTTTTCTTATATATTATAAGGATCAAAAAAGACTTAACTAATTGATTTTATCTATTCTTATTAGTTTATTTATTTATAATTATTATGTATTTAATTCTATTGTGAATAGGATGATGGGATCAGAATGATTTGTAGCCCTCCTTATGGTGGTGAAGGGATAGCGTAGATGTTTTAATTTTAGGGTTTTTAATGATTTCAAAAATTTAAATATTGTTAGTTTATTTCTTTGTAGATGGACAAAAAGAAAATAAGAAATGTTTATCATCATTATTGTTTTGTATGAATAAGTTGTAAGTTTCGCATTCTGTCCATCAATAATAAATAATAATATTGACTCTATCTCCCTTCGTCTCGTTATATACATGTACATATGTTTAATAATAGACAAATATTTTGAATCTAATTTTTTAAATTATAATATAATGTTTCTGAGTAATAAAATCTGTAAAGACTAAAGACTTATATTATCTTTCAAGTTTAACTGTAGTAGTATGTATTCCAAGCATGATGGTGCAGAAGAATGTTTGTCAAGAGAAGCCGTACATATCTCTGTAATCAATCCACCGTATCCAAGCTCAAAATCTCCTATGCAATGCACATATGACATATCCTTAAGGTTATTGTTTAGTCTAAATAATGAATAGTTTCTTTTTTTGACAATCAAATAATCTTCATTAAAATCAAGAAGTTACAAGTGTAAGAATTTAAAAGTGTATAACCGTTTCTAATGATCTGATCGACATGGAAGAAGATGTAAAATCTTAATTCGCAGATCATCTTATAAAATAAAAATAAAATTACATAACTGCTTTATCAAAATAAAATCCAATTCTTCTCAGTTTAACAGAAAACTCAACAATCCTTCATAAAAAAATATAGACAAACAAACTTTTCATATAGAAAGGATAACAAAGCTTTCGTAAAAAAAGACAATCGTTGTAATAAAGATATAAAAAAAAACTAATATAACCTATTTAACGATTTCATCTTCAGTTTTAAAAGGTCTTGATCTATCTCTGATTTTAATTTGTATATATGTTGAAATTGATGCGCCTCGCCGATATACCAACAAAAATAAAAACATGAAAAGGAGTCGGCTATTTATTTATTTATTTTAAAGCAATGAAAAAGGAAATGGCTACCGCAAACGGCAAAAATAAACCATTGACGAGCCGAAGCTAAAAACAAAAAGAAAACTTCTTGACGGTTAGGATTTTCTATATATGAGAGAAAAAAAGAGAGAAGAATAATTTTTACTATAGAATGAATAATTATTATATAAAAAATTAAATATTTTTTATAAAAATATTTATTCCATAAAATTATATAATAGTAATTTCATGAAGTTATTATTTCATGGTAGAAAACAAAAAATAATTATTCTATACGGACTAAATATTATATTCGAATCTATTTTATAAACCAAATATAATTTTATTTTATAAAATTATTGAATAATAATTCTATGAAGTTACTGTATATTTCATGAATTAAAGTAAGGAATAACTATCCTATATATGCGAAATAACTATTTTATTCCGGACATATTAATTCTATGAACCAAATATAGTTAACTGTCATAAAAATGCAAAGCTTTGAGAATTTTTTTATCAAAATAGTGAATTTTGATTATTGAGATAAATTCATTTAATTATTTCATAGTTTCAACTTTTAATATAGAAAGTCCTATTATTTTTTTAGCATAATAAAGATCGGTGGTGTGATTTGTTAGTAAAATATGTTCAATTTTATTAATAATATCCGTTGCATCATGCATGCCTCAATCAATATAAATAAAGTATAATATGACCATTCAATTTATTTTCAGTACAAACTAGTCTAAATATAAATATATTATTTTTTACTAATTTAATAAATAAAAGTCATTGTTTGTTCATATCTTTTATTATATTTTTATTTAAATTTAGATTGAAATAAGTCGAACGATTAAAATTTACTTTATTTAGATCAACTAATTATTTTTTATTAGAAGATGTATTAATTATTATAAATTTTTGATTTTTTTTTTTACAAAATTCATAACACGAGACCCTTTCTAATGTGATCTTTTAAAGTAAATTACTCTGACACCTCTTACATATGACCTAACTTACAGTTTCGACCATCCTATATAAAAATAAATTTAAGAATTAAATTGAAAGTTAATTTTTTTGAATTAGTGGACAAACAGAAAAAACAAATAAAAATAACAATGGATATAGATGATGTATAGTTTGATTTTAAAATAGGAGGGATAAAACTGTAAATTATAGTAGTGTCAAAGTAATTTGCTCAAAATTCCATAAAACTGTTTGTGTCAAAAGTCGAAATATTCCTGATTTTTTTTTTGTTTGATGTTTTGAGTCAAAATCCAGGGTGTAACTGTAAAGTGATCCTTTAGTTTACTGCCTCTTTTTTGAACTTCCCTCGAGTCCGTTTTGAACCATGGAAATTGGAACACAGTCCACACTGCACGCGTAACGGCTAGTTTAAAGTTTCCAACTCAAAGCGGTAATTCAGTAACTCGTCAAAATATATAGCACCCTTCTAGTCATTTTACCATACAAAATTTCCCTCCCAAATATTTCGTGAAAACCCTCAAATTTCCCGCTCAAATCCATAAAATAATTTTCCTCTCTTATTTCTCGATTCTCTATTTTCTTCTGGTTTTGAATTTCGCATCTGATCTGCAAGAATCAAGAATGCCAGATTTGGGAAATGCAATGTCTCTCACTCTCACGCGCTGCTCTTCTCTCGAGAATCATCAATTAGATTTACCATCAACAACGGCAACGGCAGCAATTCAATCTCCGGTCAAAACCCTAGTCAAAGACTTTGACTGCAATTGGGAGCAGCAAAACCAGAATCAGAACTCTCTACTACTTCCTTGCAATGTTAACAATTCAATTAAGGTTTTAAAGCGGAAGAAAGCAGGAGCAAGTGGTAGTGGTAATGGCAACTGTAACGGTAACGGTAAATGTTTGGAGGATTACGTTAGGGCTTGGAATCAGAACAAATTGGACTCTGGCGTCTCCCTCTCCCGTTGCTTCCTTCCTTTCCTCGTTTCCGCTAAGAAAATCGTAACACTCTTGCTTTTTCCTATTTTGCTTACCTTATTTTATGAGTTGATTTAAAAGTGAACAACTGCTTTGGAATTTTAGGAAGTAGAAATGTATAATTAGTTAGGGTTCATGTATTTTCAGAAGTTCTGATAAAATTGTAGTTGCTTTTACGTATATGTAATTTTGGTCTGTTTATCTTATTCTTTAGGTGGAATGATTTTGTTAACAAAAAGGTTGCATTTTTTAATTGTTTTTGTATGATCTCTTATGGCATGCTTAGTTGCTTGTTTTTCCTTTGAATAGGATCAGAATACATATTAGGATATTCAAGAATTGTATTCTAAGTCACTTTCTAAAGTAGCTATATAAAATTTAGTGATATCACAAGAAGTATACTTAAAACTAAATGTCACGTTGATGTAAATTTAAGTTCATTCCACAATGATTTAGAATGTATCTGTAGACTGAAAATAATAAGAAAAGAATGCCAGTCCAAAAATTGCACTTCATTCCCTAGAAGTAACTCAAAAACGGCCCTAGGTAATTATCTCTGTGCTCAAATATGTTTGTGCAAAATTTAGAAAGGAAAAATCTACTTTCAAATGCTACTGGCAGTTCTATCCTTGTACATTTATAGTATGCTTGTTTAAAACATGACAAATTTCTTGTTTCCATTTGAGTTTACTGTCTGGCGCATTCTTATCATTATACCAATTATGGATAATGGTAGCATGCAGATGATTGATTTTTTTTTTGCCGAGATCATAAAATAGTTAATGTTTATCTGTTCCACTTTTGTTTTCGTTCCTTTTGTGACGTGGCTATTGTGTCTGCAAAGCTCCCTGTACTAAACTCTTGGTTTATTGTTTTACATGTCAAATGAAGTGGCATTGATTTTGTTTACTGCCTGTTTCAGGCTGAATGTCGTGTTTGTCATCACTTTATCTTCCCCGAGGAAGAGGTATCATGCTCGGTTCGTAACTGTGGAGTAGTTTATCACTTTGTATGTGCAAAGGAAACATTTCACATTTCCAATCGAAAGAACTTTAAGTGTCCACAACATGTAAGATCTAATTTCTAAATACTAGTTATGCTTGCTCTTTACTTGTTCTCTATTATGTAGTAATTTTCATATTATGGTGTCTTCTTGTGTGATTTTAAATAGTTGTGTGTAATGCTAGGTTTCAATATCTAGACGTGTATTTGATCACTTGTCATTGCACAAGATTCAAGTAGATTATCATTGCTGAAAGGGCCCATGTTTCTATTCTATTCTCTCTAATTCCTTTTAGTTCTTTACCCAAGTTTGATTTCAAATTCTATTGATGACAATGGTAGTTGGTCCAATTATAGCAAACATTTTAAGTCAAATTTTGCAGGTCATGAATCTTTTTTTAACTCAATCTTTGTAGTCATGAATCCTTTTGTTGCAAAAATTTATTTTCTATCAAGCTGTAACTAGCAATAGTGAGCCCTAATGCATATACCTGACATGTTACTCTTGACAGGCATGCTTTGTTTGCAGACAGAATTTTCATTGGCGGTGTGTGCGATGCTCAATGGCATCACATGATAAATGTGGTCCATGGCCAGATAAAGTAATTCATTTGACAGAGCAACCCAGACGGGCAGTATGTTGGAGGCATCCAACTGACTGGCGGCTGGATAAGAAGGTCAATCTCTTCTTTCCTTAATCAGCTGTAGTTTCATAATTTCATTCCTTCTTGGTTTTGTAGTCTTTTGATTCTAATAATTGTTGTCGCTGTACAAAATTAGAAAACCATAGTGACGAATCCATCCCATGTCTTGTGTAAATTCTTGCTTTTAAAAGAAAGATACTATAAGCTTTTTCCTACACCGGCACTTGCTAGAACCATGGTGTAATTATTTTTGTGAAGCCAGTTGGCTAATTACTTGGACTTCTGCTAAAATGCTTGCTTAAAAATTTAATGGAAAATACATTCTCTGGTTATGATAGTAGAATGTTATATTACTTATTTATGTTGGTTTTGAGGTTTCATTCAAATTTTAAACTCTCAAACTTAGCTACGGGGAAACAAAAGATGGAATTTTAAAGTCCATGCTGCAACAAGTTAAATGTGTTAAAACTAGCTATTGTTCCTTCAATATATATATTAAATACAAACTTTAATTATCTTCGCAAGGAAGGAATCAGGTTATGTTCAATGATGCATATAAGGTTTATAAGCTCTAAGAATTTAAATCCAGTGAGTATATTCACGAGAATGTTCATTTTAATCTATTTAATTTATCACATAAGGAATTTAATTTCCTACTTTGACATTATGTTACTTGTTTTGTTGCAAATGGGTTTCTTACAACCTAAACACTCAAGAAAACTATAGGAAACAGATTTACTAAAATCCAATAAATTCCAATAATCTCTTCCATCTCTCCTAAGGAAGTAAATAAGTGAGCTATTTTTTTTGTTGGTAAATTTGTAAAGTAATCTACAAAGGTTGATGTTTAAATTTTAATAATTTGTTAGTGTATTCTTTTTTCTAGTTAACTGTATAAGATATCAAACCTAACATTAGCAGTCCTGTTGTATGTTCAAACTTGACTTATTTGAGCTTTGGTTAAGAATGGCTTACTTGGCGTGGTTGCAAAATTGATGGTCAATCTTAATACATTTGATGGTTGTTTCCATCATAACTGTTTAGCATGAACCAATTGGCTTGCTGGTGCTTTGTTTCACCATGTCTTAACGTTTATGTTTTTGATTGATGTTTTATTTCTTTATTCTTATTTTTTGTTGATTAGGCCGGCTGACATGATTGATATATTTGTTGAATGGGCAGCATTTAATCCCAGCAAGTGATATTGAGGTTAGATCTCTTTTGCAAGATAACGCATTGCCGAGTCTTGTATTTATTTGTTACATAAACAGATGTATTACAAAGCTTTCTTTTATTAATATCTTGAAATAAAATTAGACTGTAAGGTCTCATAAGCAAGACCAATGTATTCAACAACTAGCCTGATAAAGGAAGAAAATTTTGTATTAGCTTTTACTATGAAGAATCTACTGCTACTTGTAATTGGAAGATTTATTTATGAGAGGGATCCTGTCACAATCTTTTAAACTTGCTGCATATGAATTCTACTTAACACCAACAGAAGATAGAAAGCAAACTAATTCATGTTGTTTACATATAGCAAGATCTGTCGATTTGGAGTGTTTGGATTGGTTAGGGGTGGGTCATATTGAGCCGAACTTTTAAAAATAATCACTCACTCCTTCCCAGGCTTAGTTCAGGCAAATTAAGTCCTACAAGTTGACTAAGTGTTAAGAGAGATTGTGGTTTTTATCCTAAGTACACATGGAATTTGAATGTTACTTTCTCATCGTTATATTCAATAAGTTAACCTTTTCTGTTTCTTATTTTAGGAAGTATTTTCTCGCTTGCCTCTACCATATATTGAGGAGGAGTTTAAGATCGACACAACATGGAAATTTCTGATTGAGAATAATTTAGAGCCACCTCCCTACGTGCATATCAGGCGCAGTATCCTTGGTTTATGCATAGAAATGTCCATATATACTCATGTATTGCTTTAATCTCATATGCAAAACAGTACACTCTGGCCTGTTGTTGAGATAACAGACTTTTCATTGTTGTTAAAACTCTTGTCTTACTTTACCGTATTACTATGTATATTTTTCTGGAGAAATTTCCCTTAATCAAAATAAGATGTTTATCTTGTCAAAAAGAAGCGTGATGATGCTGATAATGACGTGGGATGTACAAATTGTAGTTCATGTTGTGAGAACTGTGTATGCAGGTAACAGCAAAATTTCCAAGTTTTGATTAACACATATGAAGAATAGATGGCTTCTTGTTTTTACATATATGTCAAGATACTGTTCTTGTTTCCTAATTTAGTAAGATGACTTTCTTTAGTTTTTGTCCTTTTGGAATCTGATGTGATTTATTTCAAAGAATTGTAGGCTATTTTGTTTTATTCCACGGATGGGGTTCTTGTGTATCTGGATTAGTGTCCTTCCTTACTTTATAACTTTGAAACTAATGATATGTGATGGACTGGAGCCTGCTGAGAAACTGAAAGACATGCTGATTTTATGAAATAACTAATATATATATATATTATCAACAAGCTGTAGCTCAAATGGTATAAGCGCTGGACAACGAACTGTCAAGGTAGCGGGTTCAAATCCTCCCACAAGCGCTCCCCCTCCCCTATTATCAAAAAAAAAAACTAATATATATATTATAGCTCTTATGGAAGTTTCATTCACAGAGGAAATTGTTTCTGATTTAATCTTTGACACAAATACAGAGGGGCCATAGGTATATGGATTATAAAATTCATATCCTGTTTATTTAATTGCCTTCTCAGTGGCTCAAGTATGCTTATGGACATTGCTCAAATTACAGTGGTTGGTTCTGCTGTTTTTTTTACTTGTTGTCACACAGAACTTTAACAAATCACTTTTGCTTTTTGACTTTGCGATCAAAATGTTTTATGTGTGTAAGAAATATTGTCATGCTTGGTTGGCTGCTTTGCTAATTTTGATAAACATGCATTTTTATTAACAAAATCAGTGTATGCACAATTTGGCACTTTTGTTGAGCAATGAAAGGATATGATTTCTTATTATGGGTTTGTATTTGGATAATACCATCTTTCAGGGTTCAATGCATAAGCTGCTCAAGGGCTTGCCGTTGCTCTGGAAATTGCACCAACAGGCCATTTCGAAGGGATAAAAAGATTAAAATTGTCAAGGTAAGAACCTTCTCTTAGTTAGAGGCCTTGTCAAAATTTGTGAGTATAGTAGTTTCTTGAAAATTACTGGAAGAATGAGTTTTCTGAATCACATAACCTGATATTTTATTTTTTGGCTTTTCAGACTGAATATTGTGGTTGGGGAGTAGAGGCAGCTGAGCTGATAAACAAGGGCGAATTTGTAATTGAGTATATTGGCGAAGGTAGTTACTTTTGTTCCTTCTTTGATATATTGAATTATTGAAGCATAATTACTATTTACATTGTCGAAGTTGGCTAATATATTATATAATGCCTCAAACATGCATTTGGGGTTTCCTTGTGCCAATTTGACTACCAAATCATCAATAGGTTTTGATGTAATTGATGTTACGTTTTAGGTTTTTGCTATGTTCTTAATTATTCTTATTTAACTGTGTTTTTAAGAGGAGTCTAAGATGGTATACATAGTGCTCTTTACTGAGAGGCAACAGGCATTACGCAAATTCCTCTCTATTCTAAGTCTGACCAAGAAAACAACTCCTGTCTGCACACTTCCATCCTTGACCAGAACGTAAGTGCATGCCAAAAAGGCGAAAAAATGTTATTTGTTTCCTAAAACTGAGAACTTAAACATGTTAGGAACTTGAAATTTCACCAAGTTATGCCAGCTTTGTTCAATTATTTGTAAGATTTTCTCTGTGAGATGTAAGTTTAGAATTACTGCATATTTGAGTCCTTTTCTTGGTTATTGTACCCTTGAATTCTCATCTTGAAGTGCAACAGGATTAGATATGAAAACCACTTTACTTGATAATATACTGAAGCTCTTTAGTAGATAGCCTCAGAGTAGTGATTAGCACATATTTAGTTTATGCATTTGTGCTTCTAAGCTAGTATCATTTATTATTTTCAGTTAAAATATTGAGCACAATAATGTTTTGTGCCATATTTGAAAAAAAGAAAAGAAATATATGCCATTTTGGCCTATGAATGGAAATCTGATGCTATCCTTGTTTCAGCAACACATGTAGGCCAGCAACTGATATTTAGAACAATGACTTTGGCAATTGACCCGTGTCTCGTATCCAACATTCTAGTTTATTTGTGATGTTTTGGTGCACTCTGCTCCTTTTATGACCTGTATGTCACAAGCTCAATGTTTGAAAACAGCCTCTTTTATGAGATGCAAGGGGAAGGGCTGTATAAACGTGCAGCACACACTCTCTCCATACCCTGGCAATTGCTGGGGTGCACTTTGTGCACCATGTGAGCCCTTTATTTATGATTAATTAGCGGATCATGTAATGTGGGTGTGGATCATTAATTTTTCTTTTTATACTCTACTTTGCTTTTGTTGTTGTCATTAACAATGTGGTCTATTGAGTAGCATTACTTTTTGGCTTGCAAAGGTTGTGGTTGTTGCATCTAACTGCTTCCATACCAAGTACTCTCTAGCCTGCCACCCACAAACTCTTTTATGCCAACTTTGCCATAAATAATGGCTTTATAATTTTCTTTGTTATCAAGTTATGATTAAATGCTGGCTAGTTATATTCTCAAATTCAAAGGACAATTAGTATTTTTCTGAATATTTAATACCGGCCTATGTCCTTCAAACTGCAATCTGTTCTTTAATAAGCATAGAAGGAATGGTTTCTATTCTTGGTGGATCAAAAGCCACAATAAATGTTTTTAAAAATTAATAGTTCACTTATTGTCTTGTTTCAGTAATTGATGATAGACTCTGTGAACAAAGGCTTTGGGACATGAAATACAAAGGTGTGCAGAACTTCTACATGTGTGAAATTCGTAAAGACTTCACAATTGATGCAACTTTTAAGGGAAATACATCTCGTTTTCTAAATCACGGTTGTGATCCCAACTGTATTCTGGAAAAATGGTTAGTGGGAAAGTCTTGTTGCTTACTTGCTTTTATGGTATTTAATCATTCATTCAGAGATTGTGTTTTCTTTGATGTGTATAATATTACGAGTTGAATTCATTAGAGGCCTGATATCTGAATGTAAATACACCTATTCAATAAATTATACTAACCAGCAGCTCTTCTTCTTAATTGGCTGTGGTTCTTACAAATCCTTCACTCAGAATATTTGACCAGTTGATTCTGGTTTTGTTTAGGCAGGTAGAGGGAGAGACACGAGTAGGTGTATTTGCTGCTCGTGCGATTAAAGTTGGGGAACCATTGACTTATGATTACAGGTATGTAATACTTTGTATTTTCACAATCCCATTGTATCGTTTTTCTAGTTTTTTCATCACTCAGAGTCATTTACGATAAAATATATGATAATGACCTTACTACACTTGTACCAGGATAGTTCTTCAATGCTATGAGCAAATATTTAGTTATGTAATATGCGATCTTTAGATGAACCTGTTTCCCTCTGATTTTATCCAGCATAAAATCACCATTCTCCAACGTAGTTTCCTAGCAGGTTTAAGTACAATTTGGTAAGGTTGAGTAGCATTTTTCAGACACGAATCCTTTAACTGGAGTTGACATTTTGTGTGGCTGAGCCAATCCCCATCCCATTAGTGGTGCGGATTTTGCTTGATGCTCCTACTTTTGGGACAAAGAATCCAAAGTCAGAAGTTGAAGTTTAACTTCTGTTATCTTAAATTCTATCAAGCAGCAGAAGTTGCAAAGGAATTTAACCTTTTGTGTTTGGCTTTGTAGATTTGTGCAATTTGGACCAGAGGTAAAGTGCCATTGTGGTGCTGCCAACTGTCAAGGTTATCTTGGGACCAAAAAGAAGATTTGTAAGTTGAAAATTGGCTGGGGTACAAAACGGAGGAGATCGGCAACTGCTTGCTTAGCTATCATAACTGAATGATTCGTCTATTTCCGGTGGATCGGTCAGGCTAGGCTGTTGTACATTTTTTCAACATGAAATATGTGTGAAGTAAAAGTAAAACTGCATGATACATCACTCTGTCCCTATTATACCATTGAAGTTCCAACATTAATGAAACAAAGAAATGTATTTTTTCTCCTTGTCAGTTCCACATTTTGTCACATCTTTTGTAGAATTCTGCTCGAAGCAGGTTTTATAACATTGTAAACTTGCATGTAATTGATTTACTCAAGGTAGACTTACCAGGATGTAATTCACAGATAATTTCAAATCGAATTATAGTAATGAAAACTGTTTATTTTTTTTATAAGATGGTAGCCGTAATTGATTCTCTATCTTGGAAATCAAGAGGGTGTGATTCTTCATTATCTAGATTGGGAATATGGAATGCTTCCAGGACATTCTGTTTCTGCAGAATATATCGGCTGCCATTTTTTGCTGTTGAATTAGCCATTTTTATATATGTAAATTCCACTAGCTATGAAATTGATACATTCTATTAGCAGCAAAGCAAAAGCATATATAGAATTGTGTGTGTACCACCACCAACAATTTGAGACTTTCTTCACACATCACACAGGAAAATTGTACATACTTTTCATTTTTTTTTTTTGGTAATTACAAAATAAATCATGAACTTTAGAATGTCTTCTAATGTTAATATAATCTTTCAACCTTGGTGATTTAAAATACAAAAATTATGAACTTTACAATTCGTAACACCAAATTAATTTTGACAAAAAAGTGAACATCAGTTTCTATTGGAAAATTGCCTAGTCTTCCCAATTACAATTTTTTTTACTAGTTGATGTTTTAAATTGCCAAAGTTGATAATTTGTTCAGTCAAAAAAAAGTTGATAATTCGTATTAAAAATATAAATCTAGGTAAAATTTGTGATTTTTTTTGCAAGTAACTTTATATTTCCGGTTGTTTCATCCCTTTCAATGTTTTTTAATGGTCCCACTCACCAGCTATTTTTCTCCTCTTTATTCTACTGTTATCCGTATCCATAAATAAAAACTTTTTATACTCCAACTATTAGTGAAAACTACTAGATTGTCAATATCCTCAATAAATTTATTCTTCAATGATCATATTTAAAGTAGGCCTAATGTTTTTAAAAAACACTGATCTTTCATCATCTTTTCAATCATATCCTAACGTTTAAAATCAGTCAATTTTACCCTAATTTATATTTTTTTCATTTCAATTGTACCCTAAAGCATAAAATTGATTTTTTTTATCCGATAAAAATTCTCTAAATTGATTCTTTTTTGCATTAGATTAACTTTTTACATAAAATCGACAATTTTTGAAAATTTTGTTGAATTTTTGTCAAATAAATAAAGGTTAATTTATGCTTCAGGGTGCAATTAAAATGAAAAAAATGCAAAATGAGATAAAATTGACATATTTTCAACGTCAGGGTAGGATTGAAAAGGAGATGAAAGGTCGGGTTCTTTTAAGACATTAAGGGGACGTTTGGTTCAAGGTTGGGAATCAGAATCGGAATGGGAATCAGAATGAGAAGGAATGGGAATGATTATTTTCATTTTTTGTTTGATTCAAAATTAGTGTGGGAATGGGAATGGATAAAGTTTAATAAACATATTATTTATTATTTTTTTAAATATTTTTTATATAAAAAAATAAAATTATTTAAAAAAATAAAACAAAATATTTTAAAAAAAATAAACCAAAATATTTTCGAAAAAAAATTTCAAAAAAATTTAAAAAAATTAAACAATTATTTTTTTCAAAAAATTTAAAAATTATTTTTAAAAAAATTAATTATTTTTAAAATAAAAAATATTAAAAAAAATATTTTAAGTATATATTTTAAAATAAATATTTAAAAATAGTTTTTTTTAATAATTATATATTTATTATTTATTATTAAAATATTTTGTAAAATTTTGATTCTCATTCTCAAAAGTCCATTCCCATAAGGTAAGGGGAAATGAGTGATTTCTATGGAGGGGTAATCACATTCCTATCTCCTAGTACAATTTGACAAAACAAGGCTAAACCCATCTAGAGGCCCTTGTACTATATCATTTTTGTTTAAAAAGCCCTTATACTATTTTTTTGTTCTTCAGGTCCCTGTACTTAGAATTTTTTTGATTTTTAGGTCCTTTTGAGGGATTGGAGGAACAAAAAAAATTATAAGTAGAGGGATTGGAAAAAACTAAAAAAGGACCTAAAAATCAAATATTATGTAAGTAGAGGGACTTGAAGAACAAAAATATAATACAGGGGTTTTTAAAATAAAAATGATATTGTACAAGGGCCTCTAGATGGGTTTAGCCACAAAACAAACATAAACAACGGGAATCATTTTCATATCCATTCTCATTCCCTTTTTTATGGTGAACCAAACGGCCCTTAGCCTTTAAAGTATCAAGGAGATACATGCATATAATATATTATAGTGGAATTGTGAATAGTAGATGTAATAGAAAGAGAGATTGTTGTGGATTGGCAATGTTCCTTATTCATCGGAAATTTGTTGGAATAAGGTTCGTTATTCTCAGTGCAACTTGTATCAACTAACAAATCTGAGATGCATGTTCCTCATATAAACTAAAGCCAAAACAAAAAACAAAGCATCTCATTTCTTAAATTTTTATCAATCATATAACGAATATGGGTTGCCAGTGGTTAGAACCACATTTTTTTAATCCAGATCTAATTTTAAATTTAGGTTTGATTTTCCGGCAGTCCGAATTTAACCTCAATTTAACTATGAAATATATTATCTCTATTTTTAAAAAAATAATCTTTATTTTTTAAAAATTCCAGTTTCAACCGGGGCTGAAGCCTATCCCAACCTTAGGATAGTTCCGCCACTGTGAATTACCGATAACCCCTTGGCCATTAGGCAAAGATAATAACAAGTTTCCGTGCACACCCCTAGAGATGAACAATATTGATCCCTAAAACTAAACTTGCTTCAAAGGGATAAGAGGGATACCAAAAGATACTGTAAATTTTATGAAGAACACAATCACGAAACCAAAAAGTGCCAAGATTTGCAAGTAGAACTAGAGGCTAACGAAGAAGGGTCGTTGAAAGTGTAATAAACGCAGAAGAAGCCAAACAATCGACTTATTCTGTCTTGCAGGCTTCTATCAGAAGCCTGGTTCCATCAATTAGTCATTTGTTTTTTTGACAATTAGGAGGAGGCCAGGAGTACTTGTGGGAAAAATTAAACTTACAACCTAAGCAGTTTGCGGGAGGAGATTTATCGTCTGTCGTTGGCCTTTATGTTAGAATCAGTCAGGGGGCTACAGCTCGGTTGTATGATAACATTATGTGTGTTTTTTCAAAGAAATATGAAATATAAAAAATCAATTTATTCAGTAAGGGGGTCAGTATGAAAATTACATTATATGAAACTGCAGAGTCATAGTTTAACCATTGATTACAATAGTGATGATGGCTAATTTTACCAAGGGCCATATTTCCCTTTCCCACATATCATACTTGAGATTGTTAGACATTAATTATTATACATATTTATCAAAAAAAAAAAAGATTATTATACATATTCATGAACACTCACAAAGACTATGAAAATTTAACAATAATCTATATATCTCCCCTTAAGAAAATTTCCGCAAATCCTTTCCCAACATTTCCTATCTGGTTCAGCTATTTCCAATCCCATCTTTGCATTCTCAGCAATATCAATCTGCAAATTTATCATATATCCAACAACTTCAAGTTAATACCAAACTTTTATATTTAGAGCTATATATATATATATATATATATATATATATATAGCAGCAACCCTAGAAAAATGAAAAAGAATTCAAGTGAAATATTTTTCAGGGTCTAATAATTCACTTTCAGTCATTTTAATCAATTAAGAACAATAACTTTTATTTTTAGGTCAAATAGACATTATTTTATTTTTGAAAGGATAAAATTGGATCATTTCAGTCACTGAACTTGTTCAATCCTTAATTGACATAGACAAAAAGAGTTGTTATCCTTAATTGATCAAAATGACCGAGAGTGAGCTATTTGATTCCGAATTACAAGTTCAGAAACCGAATGGACCTTTTACTCTATTATTTTTGTTAATTAGTTACCTGTATCGAGTTATTGGTAAGAAGGCGGTCGATGAGATTAAAAAGAATGTCTTTAGTGTACTCAGGATGACCTTGAATACCCAAAATGTGATCTCCAATTGAAAACATTTCCACACCAATTTTATCAGAGAATGCAATGACTTCAGCTCCTAATGGAACTTCCCAAACTTCATCTTGATGGATCTTTATAATTGATAGAGACGATGGGATTTCAGTTAAGTTAGTTTGGAAGTTAGTTGGTGGCATATCATTCACTATTCTCACTTTTCTTAGCCCAATATCCCATCCTGTTGTTGCTTTTCCTACCTTCCCACCCAATGCCCTACACAATACCTGCAATCAAAATACATATCAACCCCATTTAAAAGGTGGGTAAATTATAAAATAAATTATGAATTTTAACGTAATATAATTACAATATGAACTTTAAATTATAGTTATATCAAACTTAAATTACTAATATATTTATAATTTTGGAACACCATACAATTTTATGATAAAGGTAATGTTCATATAGACACTAAAATAGATATTATTCCAGTGTTTATATTAATATTCTTTTATCAAAAAATTGACCAATATTTTAAATTGTAAAATAATAGTATTTCGTGTTTGACATTACTAAGGTTAAAATTTGTATTATAATTGCAAGACACTAAAGTTCGTGATTTAAAATTTACACGTAATTGATTTTGGGAGTTAACATATTTTTCTTAGTTGCAGTTTGATTATCAAATATCAAAACGTTATAAATTGATTATTGTGCTATACTTTTAGCGACTCCTACAAATTTGTAAACGAAATCCCCCAATTTAAGCCTTCGTATCAACCAAATTTCACTATGGAATTTCAAATAGAAGAATGAAAAAGGTGATATGGTACGTAAAAAGATGTAAGGTATCTTTTTTTTGTGTCACTACTGTGAAGCACAAACCAAATGTCAAGTAGGCTTAAATGTTCGGATTTTATTAGAAACCTGCTGGAATCACTATAAAAATTCTATAACCAAACTGCATACAAAAAAAATAAAGTAATTGACAGAATCAATTATCTAAAATTTACTTAACACTTAAAAGTATTTTTGTAGTAATTTTATTTATTTAGAATCATCTTTTAGACCAAGTCCATCTCTAGGTTTTAGCAATACAATAATCAAGAAAAGTATGGAATATTTGAGATAAAAAAATAACCTGATGGCCAAAGCAAATTCCAAGAACTTTCTTTTGCATGAAATCCAAAGTTTGCAAAAGGAAACAAAGCTTGAGAATCCAACAGTCATTACCATAAGCATCATAAGGGCTTCCACTAACTACAAAACCATCAAATTTGTGAAGCTCATCAATGTCAGGAAACTCTCCATCAACAACCCTAAATAACTCCCATTTTTCTCCTTCTTCGCCAAAAGCTGCGATAAACACATTAAAATATCCTCCGTACACTTTGTTCACGTATTCTGAGTCTCTTGCTGCTAGCAAAACTCCGTATCTTTTCTCTGATGTTTCCCTCACCATTTCAACAATTAATAATAGAAATGAAGAACACTCTTTAATTAAAACAATAAATTAAGAAAATTATGAAAGGAAGGGAGAATTTATAGATTAACGGGGTTTTGATATGAGAATTGTTTGATGAGAGAAATGGATTTATATAGAATCAGAACAAGGCGGGAATCAGTCATGAAAATTAAATTCCAAGTGGCGGGGACCTAATTTGCAAATCTTTTATCATATAGTATGATAGTTTAATATGATCGACACTATTTCATATGACAAATCAAAATATTTATGATATTTTTTAATAGACTTAATCATCCAAATACATGTGCATATTAATGTGTCTATTCAAGCTATAGGAAGATAAGACGTACCGGGACAGATTCATAATTCCTTTACAGAGATCTATTATAGAATTTTAATTTTAATTAATAATATATAATTAGTAATTTCTTTTTTTATCTCTCGTAGCTTTTAAAAATTCAATCAATTTTATGTTAGCGTGATGAAATCCACTATTACTTATTTCATCACTTAAACATGTTAGTTGATTTGACCAATTAAAGAACTAACCGTTACAATATACCCAATGTTAGGTTGTGCGTTCAATTTCTCCAATAAACACTCTTCTTTCGTAATTATTTAAAAAAATTGTTATAATTTAAATTTATATTATTTTTTAAAATCAAATAAATTTTAGAATTTAATTTATAAAAATAATTGATTTATTATTTAAAATTTATATTTCAAATAGGTGAAAAAATAATTATTATTTTTAAATTAATTACATATAAGTCATCGCTTTTAAACTAAAAGTACAACAGCTTTTACACTAAAAGTACAATTCTATCGCAGCTTTTACACTAAAAGTACAATTCTATCGCAGCTTTTACACTAAAAGTACAATTCTATCGCAGCTTTTAAAAGTTGTCAATTCTATTCAACATTTTTAATTTTTTTACAATAATATCATTTTTTGAAAATCCGGCAATTTGTAGCTGACGTGGCGACCATATGATGACATGCCACAAGTAATTGATCATGTTACTACATTGGTTATTCAACTCAAAATCTATTTTGGAACTGCATGTTTTTGTGAAAAAAAGCAGCAAATTATGTTCCAAAATACCGATTCAAAATATGATCAATTATTTGTGGCATCCAACATGTCGCGTCATGTTGTTCGCCGGTCGCCACGTTTGCTACAAATCACTAGATTTTCGAATAATGATATAATTGCGAAAAAATTAAAAGACTAAATAAAATTTATAACTTTTAAAGGTCACAATTTAATATAAATGTAATCACATGCATGGTATATATGTAGAATTTTATATTATTATACATCTTATAGTTAAAGTACAAAACTTATGCTAGTAGGTCTATTAATAATAATTTATAATTTCATAAACTAATTAAAAAGTTAAAGTTATTTTTCAAATAAATCGGATCATTTGGTCGAACTTTAAACCGATGACTAGTCGAATTTGGCTACCCATCGGATTCTTATGACTTTGAGTCTGCCTTTACCTACACATGATAATCATCTTGATTCGGCTACCAATTCGATTCTTTATTGAGGTAGTTAGTATATAATTAGGTTTATTTCCATTAGGAGATTCTTCTGAACAAAAAAAACATTTAATACATAATGAAATACGTAAGTAAGATGTCTGCAATGAAGTTGGAGAATATCTTTTAGAATTGAAGCCAAAACAAATTGCTGAAAGAATAATATTTTTAGCTTCTTTTTTGAGAAAAATATACGAGATAGGGAGTGGAATGGTAGCAATTTTTTTGGATATAATGCCATATAAATTTTTCTGTTAAAATTTGTTAAGAGGAATACAATTTATTAGGTTGAATAAATATCAAACTCATTAGGATTAAATATAAATTAAGTTATAAATTTTAGCGTGATTTAGAAATAAAGTATGAACTTCAAATCTTGTAAAACCAGTCATCAACTTTCATATTTTCACAAATCAAAATATACTAAACTCTGTATCCATATCACTAAACTTTCACTAAGTTATAGAATGGATGTTATATTTTTTTTTCTTTTTTTTGTTACCAAATTTATCATTTTGTTTCACTGTCGCTTGCTGGAAATTGATGTCAAATTATCATTTTATTTTCTTTATTGTCAAAGTTAGTACCCTTTTTTAAAATTAAATATATAGTTCAATATTCTTTCTAAAATATAATTTATGGTTCGATTTTTTGAATTTATATGTGAAATTAAAAGAAAAACACTTTCTGGCGGGTAACTAGCTCCCGGTGATACGAATTAATAAATTTGGTAACCAAAAAGAAACAAAATAGAGCATTATGCCCATTTTGCAACTAAGTAAAAGTTCGGTGACCTACAAAATTTGATACTTACAAACTGAAACACTAATTTATTTTTCACTAAAAAATGTTGGTGTGGACACCGAAATATACATTGTTCCAGCTAACCTTTAATGTTTTATTTATGAGTGTGCGCATATATTAAAGATACTAAAATTGGTGAGAGTCATTGCACATAAATGCTGAAAAAATGATGAAATTTAAGAGGCTTATCCTCTAAACCCTCCACCTTTTAGTCCTAATTCATTTGCAACCTTAAACATCAAATTGATATCTTTTCACTTGAAAAAGTTCAAATCAATATTGTATATTTTAACATATATCCTAAATAAGACTTAATGTTATATTTAAAATAAAAATAAAACTATTCTTTTTAAAAATTATAAAACTTGACAATAATTTTTTATTTAATATAAATAAATATATTTAATTTATGAAAATTCATATCCGTAAATACGCCACCTCGACTCTACAAAATTAATTGACGATATTCCGATATTTGAATGATTTTAACGCCACTATCCGATCTGCTAAAGAAATTTACATTCAATAATTAAATAATTTTTCTAAATATAAATAAGTTTTTTTTTTAAATTAAAAATTTAGAACTTGTTCGTTTTTCTCGAGACGAACCCAGCCCAATCTAATCCGACAATCGATCCAACCACCGCCCAATTACCGCTGAAATTTTTTCCAATCATCTTCTTCGATGTCACGATGACCGGTCATCCATGGGGTGAAGAACATATTCATTATATGCAATGCATGTGCATACCATTTAGAATATATGTATTCAAATTTGAAGTATTGGAAAAAGGGTCAATTTAATATTTAAGGGTATAATTGAAACCAAAAGATGTAAAGGGTGCAATTGAAAGTGAAAGGTCGTAATTTAAGTATATTCGGTGATTTTACAATGTAAGGTGCAAACGAATTGGGTTAAAAGGTTGGGGGGTTTTCCGAGGATAAGCCAGCTTAAAATGAACCAAACCACCAAATTATTAAACTCAAAAAAATTTCGAGCAACATAAAGTGAAAGCTATATCCAATTGGGACAATAAGGAATTAATCCAAGAATGTCTCCATGAAGGGTGAAAGAAAGATACTGTTTACATCGCAAGTGGACTTATCCCCTCCAAGAGGAACCCTAAAAGATGGAATAAATTTTAATTTTGCATAGTTGAGAAAATGATAATTCGGAATTTTGCGTGCTGCCATTCTTTGTATAGCTAAGTTAGTATGTCAAGATTTTGAATATTAAATCAAGAATATAATGATTGCATCAGATACACAAGAGAATTTTACATGTAAATGCAAAAGAAGATTAAGATATAGAGCATATTATTATTATTCTAGAGTATGCACATGCATTGCATATAACAGTATAAATGTACGGATTAGACCCTCTCGTTTGGTTTAGTTTTTAGTTTGGACCCGAATAATTTTTTTTTCATAGAGTTAACGTTATAATAAAAATTCACATAGGACCCTCCGAACCAAAAATGTCACATGTTCATTAGTGACTGGCCAACTTAGAGCGGACATATTAGGGTTGATGGTTCACAGAGGGTTCGATGTGGATTTTTTTAATAACGCTAAATATCTCTATCGTAAAAAAATTCATTAAGATTAAAATTAAACGTGAGGGTTCAATACGTATATTTACCCTATATAATATCATAGAGCACATGACAGTTATATTTATTTTAGCTTATAACAACTGAATATATAAATGCCAAACTAATTCCAATGCATATAGATTCACAACTCTCTTTTACTTTAATCTTAGAGGGGGCATTTGTTCAAGATTAAGAATGAAAATGACAAGAACTAAGGAAAAAAATAATTATTTTTCATATGTTGTTTGATTCAATAAATTAGTGGAAAAGTTAAAAATAAATAGAGGTACGCATAGTAACTGAATTCGGTACGGTTTGGTATTAAGAAAATAGTTTTCAGTTTGCTTTGATTTTATATATAACTTTTAAGTTAAACTTTAATATAACCCTTGAAAGAACCGAACTAAAAACCCTACCGAACTGATGGGTACGGTTTGGTATAGAAAATTGTAAACCCTTAAATTTAAGCTTGGTTCGTCCTCGCGTGAGGATGAACAAGTCTGGTTTGTACTCTCAGGCGAGCACGAATGACAGAGGTGCCTTTAAAGACGGTTTGAGTTGTGGAGGCAGCGGTGGCCGAAATACGGAGGTGGAGAATTTTTTAATTAATTATTTAATTTAATTAATATTTTTATTAATCATTTATAAACGATATTTAGATTTAATTAAATTAATTTTAAATTAATCTTATGAGAGATTTTTATAATATAATAATATTTATTTGTATTAAATAAAAAAATTATCACTAAGTTTTAAAATTTCGGGGAAGAATAATTTTTTATTTTAATTATAACATTAAGCACTATTTAGAATTTATGTTAAAATATAAAAGATTGATATGAATTTTTTTTAAGTGAAAAAGAGGCCAGCTTGATATTTAAGGATGCAATTAAAAATGAAAGGAGTGGATTTAGGTATAATTGGCAATTTTATAACGTGATGGTAAATTGAAACGGAATTAAAAGGCGGGGGATTTTGGAATATTAAGCCATTTATTAAACATTAGTATTCAGTTATCTATGTTAGACATGTGGCTTACTATTTTGAATTATGGTTCTCTTGATTTATATTCTTTTTAGATATAATGTACTATGTTTTAAATGAATGAATTCACTTAAAATTTAAAGACAGGACAATTTATTTAATGTAAGAATTTTACACATCGATTATCATCATTTTATTTATTCTGTTTTGATAATCCAACTTTTATTTTCTCAAAATATAAGGTTACTATTGGAATTTCGATTAATAATTATTTATGTGGAAACAATAAAAGTTGGGCGATATCAATGGAATTTACAATTTTTTTTAAAAAAATTGTTCTTCTTACTTCATATATTCTTTCTAAAACTATTTTCCTGATTTCCATCAGCATAATAGGTCTGAGATATTACACCAATTTCTTCGCATTGCTCATTATAAATATTTAATGTTGATAACTACCATCTTTTTTTTTGATGTATTTTTAGAGAAATTCTTAGATAGACTCGGTCCACCACGTCATCCGTGGATTAAGCCAATCATATCATAACACTTCATTAAAATGAAGGTATTCTTGTAATATCATTATTCAAAAGTGTATGCAAATAACAAACGAAATTACAAGAATACTCTCATTTTAATGAAGTGTTATGATATGATTGTCTTAGTCCACGGATGACGTGGTAGACCGAGTTTATATAAAAATTTCTCGTATTTTTATACGTTATAAATGAGAGGTGGTTCATATTTTTCTGACCTTTGTTGCTTACCAATTCTATACATGTATAAAGGTTTTAATTTTGTAAACTATTATACCCTTTTATCACTTTCGTTAATAATATAAACTTTACTTTCAAACGATTTAATATCTTAATTTCAATTATATAAACAATTTGGTATTTCAGTTTTAATTACATAAACGATTTGATATCTTATTTTCAAACGATTTGGTATCTCACATTTTATCTCGTTAACGATTTAGTATATATATTTAATAGAAGGACATTATAGTTTACAAAATCAAAACTGAAGTGACAAATCGTTTGATTTTCAAATAAAGGGTGTCAAATTTTGAATTCTGACAAACGTGAGGGGCCTTAGAGTTAATTTAAATTTAAATAATATATTTTTAAAAATAATTAAAATTTTCCAACAATTTCCCCCGAATTTATTACTAAATCTAATTAAAGATTAATTTAAATAAATTTATTAGTCAGAGTAAATTTTAATCGGAATAAAAATAAAACGTTGAGATAATTAAGATTTGTTTTAATTAAATATAATTTTAATAAATTTTAATAAATTTTTCTAATAAAATTATTTAAGTTTAATTTTAAAAATCAATTAATTATTGAATTGATTTGATTTAGTTGGATTTGATTTTGTTTGGTTTATTATTTGGTTTGATTTGGTTGGATTACTGGTTTGGTAGATTGCCATGTCATCCAATTTTATTGACATGCGGGTAATAAATTCGGTTCGATTTAAAAATGGCTAAAAAACACAACATGTAAGGTTGGCTAAATCTAGTGAATTTTAAAGATTTGGCTATAACTAACACAAGACGAATAGATTTGATATTTTTTGGTGATTAAGCCTTGACATAAATAATGTACATATTAGTGCAAATAATTCTAAACATAATAAAATATATACAAAATACACTGGAAAATTGTAATATTTTTAATCATTCTATCAATAATTCTAAATAAATAATTATTAAAATAGATTATAATATTTTTATTGATATTTTTTTTTCTCTTTACATATAAGGAGAAAGAAAGATGAATGAGATGATAAAATTGATAATGAAACAATAATATGTTACAGACTCTGAGAAGTTTCAGGTCATGCGCATAAAAGAAGTATCATTGTAATTTGATTTGATATACTTGAAGATCTGGTTTGAAAATGATTGATATGCATGCTTTTTTTCTTTCTTTCTTTTTATCACAACTGTACCATTTCTAATTCTGTGTACTGTTTGGGCTTTTTTTTGTTTATTTTTATCATTTATCTACTTAGCTTTTTCCTAATACAAGAATATTATAGCACTGATAAAAGCTTCAAAAATCATCTCCTTCGGATAGAGACTTAACCACTACCCCACCATTCTTGCACTGCATGTACAATCTTCTTATCAGAAACACATTTTTCTGTGTTCATGATTTTTCTTTAAGTTTCTGATTTTATTTCCCTTGTAATAATTTCTGGGTTTTAAATTTCAGGGTTTCTTTTTATTAGAGGTAAAATAGAGATTCTTGATTGCATATATATAAAATGGTAATATGTTAAATTATAAAATTTTAGAATTTTAAGAGTGTATCCAAAAACCGAAATGAAACTGTGGGCTCTGAATTTGGGCAATCCAGCCTGCGTCACCATTTCAGGCAGCTCGAGCTTAATTTTTTTTAGTTCATGTCTGATTTTCCAGCATCTCAGATTTAACCTTCCTCAAATCCTGAATATTTTAGTTTACAAATTCTAACTCTATTTTTTAAAACAATTGATTCTAGTTCGGACTGCAACCTGCCCTACCCTGAAATGAAATGTTGATGTTACACAATAATATTTGAGCAAAGGTTCAACTCGCTTCCTAACTTGTAATTCGGGATTAAGTAACTCACTTTCGGCTATTTTGATCAATTAAAAATAATATACTTTTTATTTTTAGATTAATTAATTAAGTAAAAAAAATTATTCCAATATCTGAACTTGCTATATTATATAATTTTAAAGAATATTATTTTTAATTGATAAAAGTGAGTATGATTTATAGGTTTAGAGACCTAAAATTGGTCATTTGCTCTAATAAGTTTTGATGCAATGCGTGTAGTACATATATTTTGGTAAAAGAGGTTGCCCTACTTTCTCTTCAGGTACTAATCTCTCTATCTATCTTCCTCTCTAATTTTCCATTTCTGAAAAATAGATCCAATTCTCTCATTTCTGACTTTTCCTCACACAATTCTGTCTTTTGCTGTGCTCAATTATGCAAATACAATGATCATGTACTCCTAAGGTGCATTCTCAAATCATGCAACCTACTCTCATCGCCATACACTTGTCCTATAACAACATCTTTTGATCATTTATCCCCGGCAGCCCAAGATTCTGATATTGTACTGTGTTTGCTTAAGTTCTGTCTAGGGAAAAGGTACAAAAATAACTCTAAAATTGTCACAGAAACAAAAAGTAACCCTAATCATTTTCGAGCTGCAAATGATTTTAATTATTTTACCACCGAAAAGTAAAAATGACATTAGCGTGTAAGATAAATTATTTAAAGGTCCTTACTTGACCAGGAAGTCTATTTTCTTTTTTTATTTCAAATTATAATCTAATTATAAATCTTATTTTTTTTAAAGACAATATGCTATACCTATAAAAAATTTGGTTATTAAATAGATATTTTTATTCAATTACGACTCCGTTTGATGGACGATTGAGATTGAATTTTAAAGAACATTCTTATTGGAATTGCGGTCCTCTCTTCTGCTACATATATGCCTGAACTCTTATAAGACCAAAGAACTCTATCAATTAATTCTGAAATATGGTGGCTGTCAAGAATTAAATTCGAAACCTATCAATAGTGAAAATTTTGATATCATGTTAAAATAAAAAATTTATCTAAAATTTTAAGTTGTTGGATGAGACTCTTGACAATAACATTTGTATCTAACACATGTATACGTGAATTTGATAATGTAATAAATATATGTTGTGTAATGTAATGTAAGAAAGCCCTTAAGAGGCAAGGCACATTTACATTTTGATGACCCATGCAAGGAAGAACTGCAGGAATCCTTTTTAAGGGCAAAATTCACCATCATATGACACTTTTTGTTAACTTGAATACGTAAAACCCGGCTACTCTTTTCCTCCTAAGTAGAATGACCAAAATGTCTAAGGAAAATATTTTGGATTGAAGTGGGACTTTTCTTTTTAGTTTGGCTTAATGATCAAAAAGATTCAGACATTTTTAACCTTTTTTTTAGTTTTAATAAGAGCTTTAAAATTTTGTTTTGATTTCAATGTTCATAATAATTTTAGTCCATTCGTTCCAATCAATTTAATAGAGTGTGCATAATTGCATGTGGCTTCTATAATGTCAAAAAGATCATGACAGTGCGGTAAGATCTTATGAACTATAAAATATTAACCTTTTCGATCTTTTATAAATTATAAATAACTAAAGTTTTTAAATATTTGTAATTTTAGTTCAATTTCTGGTCCATGAATTTCATGTGGGCATAGTTTTTTGACGGTACGGAGTTCACGTGGGATTGAACACATACTATTAAATCGATTGGAGGGAATTGATTAAAATTGATACAACGTTTGAGAATCCCTCCGTCCCATTCTAATTAAACAAATTTTCTATTTTGAATGTCCCATTCTATTTGACAATTTTTATTTATAGAATACTTTTCACACTACTTTTTTTTACCCTCTTCAATTAATGCATTTTAAAAGTATATTTTTAAAAAGTTGTGATGTATTTAATATAATATGAGGATATAAAAGTAAAATTACTACAAAAAATAAATAAATAGGAATTTTCTCAATTAGAATACGGCAGAGGGAGTATAAAATTTTAAAATTCTATTTTAAAATGTCAAAATTGTTTAAATTTTCTAGTCCATTAGGCCTTGTAATTTAACCCTTAAAAGTAGAAATAATTTATAGTGAATCGCTTTTATATAGATAAATTTGATAACTTAAAGATAGAAAAAAAATCTTATAAGAGGAATTTATGAAAGGTATTGATCCAGGAAATAAATTCTCTAAAGATAGTAGACTTTATTATTTGTATATGCGAGTCATATATATATATATATATATATATATATATATATATATATATATATATATATATATATATATATATTCAGACGTTTTATGTGATACAATTAGTGTAAATACGAATACTATATTATTAATAATAATATTAGATATGTAAAATCCAAACATGATGCACTTTTAGCATTGGGTTACAGATGGCACATATAATTATGCTCAATCAGCCATATTATTAAATTATTATTTTTTAACATCACACATTTAAGTTAATAATAATTATTTAGATTATATAAATAGACTTATTAACACATATTAGACTAATAAATACTTTTTCAAAAAAAAAAAAGCAAACGACATATATAATAATGATATACAAAACATAAAATTTTACAAGTTAAAATTAAATATTTTCGTCACATTTAAAAAATCTCATTTGTTTTACATACAGTTTAAAAAGATGAAAGTACATCATTTTTATTCTTATTGTATTTTTAATATTGCTTTGTAATTCTACTTAGTAACTAATCATCTTATAAATTATGTTCAACCATTAAAATAATAAAAAGGTAAAAAAAATTCAAATTCAATTTTTTAAAAGTTTTAAATATAAATTTTTAAATGAGACAAAATAAAATAGTGAGATTTTTAAAATTGGACGGACAAAATACTAAAGTTTAACCAAATTTTTACGTTTAATTATATAAATTAGGTGCGTAGAATCCAGAAACGAAGGTTAGGCAAGAAGCAGTGTTGTGTTAGGGTTTTGGTGGCTGTCTCGAGAAATTTTAGCCTCGACTCTGCTGCCTGCCTCTTGCCTCAGCACCGCACAAGTCAGGCCTTTCTCTGTCTTTTTTTTTTCTTCTTCTTTTATGTTTGGAGTAATTAAACATTTTAAAAACACCCCAATTCGTAGATCCCAACATAAATAAAAGGGTAGCTGAGGTAATTTGAGAATATGTAAAGGACTAGAAAGTAAAAAGGGTAGAAAGAGGTCAGAGAGACTGCCTGCGTAAAGTAGAGGGAGACAAGTGTTCAAGAAGAAAAGTAGAGGGAGACAAGTGTTCAAAGTACAAAGTAGAGGGTGAAAAAGAAAAGAGAAGATATGTGAGGTCTTGTTTGCCACAGTTCATCTGATTTTTAACAAGGATTTAGAAATAATTTAGATAAATTAAAAATAATTATATTTAGTATATCTCAAAAATAATTAATTTTATATGTAATTATAATTTTATGTAAAAATTAAAACAAATCCAATTTAGTTGGTAAATGTCTAACTTCAATGTGAGATCTGTTTACATAAAATAATAATATTATAGTTATTTCTCTTTGTCATAAAATATCATCATGTTTTCCTAGTTAGAACAGTTTTTTAAATTCGTTTTGAGTTTTTTTAACTTTTTATATATTTTTGAATCGAATTATTTGAATGAAGGGATACAATTAAAAAATTAGAGGGTAAATATATTTTTGTTTCAAATAAAATATTAAAATCCAAAAGCAAGAAATAAAGGCAATCTTACAAGTTAGTACAATAAAACACACACCAACCCGAACTCTCATTTCACACACATTTAATTTGGGTTCTTATGTTTACACAGACACTCACTGTATATGATCTGTACTATTAAATTAAGACCAAAAATATATAATTAAAAAAAAAAGAAAAAACCTTTATCAGCCCTCTAAGGTTTTTTGGGCCAATTGATCCCTCAGTGTTTTCAAATAGTGCAAATTAATCCTTTGAATTGTTTGAAAGCAACACTTGGCCCGTCAAATAATAAAAAAATTCCGTGATATTTTTCAAGCAAAAAGACATTAAAGGCTTAAATGGCACAGAAAAAACTTAAAGGTCTTATATACTATTTTAAAAAAAATTGAAAAATTTTGTTGCACCTTCTGGCTAAAATTAATAAAGTAAAGAGAAACCCTTAATTCTTTAACTATCAAACTAGCCACTCTTTATTATTTCCATTTCTTCTTCTTCTTCTTTTTTATAGCTTTTTTCAAAGACAAGACAAAGAAAACCCATCTCAGCAAAAACAATCCATTCTCCTTTTCTTTATGTTCAATTCTGTGCTGCACCACTCCCACAAACTAAATACTTTCTTGCTTTTTTTTTTATTCTCTCATGCTTTAATTTCTTTATATCATGATACGGCTGTGCTACAAGAATGGCTGATATGGTGTGGAGATTTACTACTGCAACATCATTACGTAGTGTCTTGCTGATGCTAAACCAAATGGATATTTTAGGGTTTCTTGATACGTATTCAAGAAACTCCATTTCCTCTCGGTTTTTCAGAAACGTTTCTTCTTCATCATCATCATCATCTTCTTGGTTGGATTGTGGTAATGGCGTAAGTAGTTAGCTGTTTGGTTCGGTTGGTGGTGATATTGGCTTGGATGGCTCAATCTTTCTATTAATATTTAACAGTAATCATATCTGTATATAGAATTCTAATTTGTCATTTTCTTTTCTTTTTTTCTTGCTCATTTTGCAACAAATTCAAGAATAGGGTTGTAGCAGTTTCATCTTTTTAACCTTTTTTAGGGTTTGGTTTGATTGAGTTGTTTGTGCATTGCTGCATCTCGAAGTTGAATGGAAAGACAAAAACAAGCTCAGTTTGTGTCATTTTGAATGAAAGTTATTGAAGATATATGAAAAAGGTAAAGTTAAAGAAAGAACACTTTAATTTTTTGTATTTTTTGGTTTTTGATTTTTGATTTTTGTGTCCCTTTTTAATTAAATTATCAGAAAGAAAAAAACAGAAATGCAAACTTCAATGTTGTAAAACAGTTTGATTATGGATTCAAAATGAATGTCAGTCTTTAGCTTCTGATGTCTCTTTTATTTATAAATCGACTACTGTATTGTTTGATTTCTTGGGAAATGTGGGCAGGACTTTAATGATCTTTATATATGTTCAAATGCATTCTTAAACATTACTACAAAATTCGGGTGGAGGTACCCAAACTATTACATCTTTTGTGTTTTGGTGATCCAACTTTGGTTTAATTCAATTTGATTATCAAATTTTAGTTTTCTTTTAACGGGAAATTTTCAAATAAAAAATGATTGCCACGTGGCAAAATCCGGATGCCATGTCATCATTTTGGTCGGAAACCTTTTGTTGAAATTAATCTAGAGATTAGTAATCAAAATGAAATCAGATAAAATATAATATGGTGACGATTTGGATAACCCCATAACCAATATTTAACGTACAAAATTCAGTACTATGCTTTTTATTTTTGAAAAATTCAAGAAAATAACAAACCCACTCTTTATGACCTGAAATAGAACGGGCTTTTCGTGCTAGTACATGCGTCTCCTAATTCGCAGATAGCCTAGCGTAAATCGATTCATTATTACTAAATTGATCTGCTAATTTCGAGCAATCATCAACTAACAAATCTGGATCAATAAAATGAGAATATCTAATCTCAACAATCGCCTCCATCGAGTTTAACTAAAAATCAAAATAGATCGACCTTTAAGCCAACTCAACGCTTCATGTATACCCATAACTTCTGCCAAGCGAGGTTATAAAATGTATATATCTATAATCTAATAGAATGAAAATTAAATTTTAATCATTAGACTATGTTTAAAATTTTATCTTTTTCGTATTTATTTTTTCTTATAGTTACATGGTTAAAATTTGCAAAACCGAAAAAAAACAAACTGTTTTAAATTGTTAACCGATTTAATGGCTACCCATTTAAAATTTTAGGTTTAAATTTTTAATTTTAAAAACTATAGTATTACGGACCGGTTTACAAATTACCTTCATGGACTAGTTAACCGGTGCATTGCCCACCCCTATTATAAAATAGCTATTAAGGAAACTATATACTAGCCATTATAGAAGCTACATATCATAAAATAGAGAAATTTTTAGGTAGACTCAGTCCACCACGTCATCCGTGGACTAACCCTATCACATAATGACACGTCATTAAAATGATGGCAATCTTGTAATATTACTATTCAAAGTGTAAATAAGTAATAAACGAATTTATAAGATTGCCATCATTTTAATGACGTGTCATTATATGATAGGTTTAGTCCACGAATGACGTGGTAGACTGAGTCTACATAAGAATCTCTACATAAAATATCCATTGCAGAAATCATATATTATAATATCGTAAAAAATTTTAGATAGATCGGGTCTACTACGTTATCCGTAAACTAAATCAATCACGTTATAACACCTCATTAAAATGATGACAAAATCGTAATAAATGTGTAATAAATGTGAATGAAGATATTACAATTTCGCCAACATCTTAATGAGGTGTTATAACGTGATTGATTTAGTATACAGATGACGTGGTAGACTCGACCTACCTAAAAAATTCTTTATAAAATGGTTACTTATAATTTTAGACTAAAGAGAGTTATAATTTAGTCAAGTTTAGAGTTTTGATTAGTAAGGAAAGTAACAGTACAGAAAAGTTAATATTTTAGCTGGATTAGGAATTTTTTATGAGTTAAATTAGGATGATTATTAAATTGTATTAATAAAAAATATTAACATAATTATTAATTTATAACGTTACTGTAAGTATGCATGTCCCCTTTCCCTTCATTCATACTTTTATATATAGTATAAATTAAACTTTATTTTTATTTGAACTAAGGATCAATTCACCAATTCAACTTACAATAAAATATCAAAAAAATCAATTTTAAAAATCAGTTTAAAAAAACTCAAAACTTTGTCAAACCGTATCATTTTCACCTCTTTACAAAAAAAAAAGAGTGGAACAACTAATTTATTATAATTAACTCTAATTAAACCTAATTAGGCATAATTAAAATCCTAACTAAATCTAATAAGTTATAATTAATTAAAACTCTAATTAATTCTAATTAAACCTAATTTATTGCTAATGCAGACCTAAAACTTAAGAAACTACTGTCACTGCAGCTCCTCAACTTAGGAAACCACAGTCGTCGCTGCTCGCCATTTGCGACCCTAAAATTATACCATCGGAGAACAACAACAATGGATGTGAAATTCAGCGAGAAAGGATTAATGCAGCGGACAGTGGAAAATTGTGGTAAATTGATCACCATTTCAAAAACGAAATACATTAGGATAATTAAAGTCATTTTCAATTTATTGACCATCTTATTCATTAAATTTATATTAATTTGTAAATTTGCCCCCCTTGAAAATAATTCCTAGCTTCGTCCTGGCCAGTGGTGATGGATGGTTGATATAATACTAGTAATTATTGTGGATTTTCCACTATAATGAACTTTTTTAGCTTAATTTCATAGGGGGGCGGCCTATGAAATTTGGTACCAGACGATTTTTTTATTAAATAATAAATAGAAAGAAATTAACTTTAAATGATTAAAAATACAGACTATAATTATTTTCATTTACATCATTCAGAAACTATATTATTCATTACTAAAATATTCATGTATTTATTTTAAATTAAGATTATAACATCTATAAATGTCCAATAAATGTATATATTTTTAAGGACCTCATAAATATGAGTTTTTTTTAAAACAAATCGAGGAATTAAACAGAGGCCTTAGTAGCCTATGCTTAAAGTCACCAACATCTTACCACCACCTCTTCCATTTTCCAATAGTAACAAGTCATTATAGAAGACGAGCTGAATTTGAAAGCCCTATACTATATGGGAAGCATCACTAACACATATGACTTATCCTATGGGCCTGAATTTAAGTTCTTTTCATTCAGCTGCAAGCCACAAGCCCACTCAAAAACTGATTTTCCAAAAAATGCAAAACAAAATTTCTTTTCGAAATGATCTTTTTGCTTATTGACATAGAAGGAATCTCCAATTGGTTTTTTGTTTTTGAACATATTTAAACATGTACTTCTTAACTAAAATGGTAATGTATTCCAAATGGCAACAAACTAACAAATAATATAAAGGCCTACCTAAATTGTTATTGGGCTTAAAAGGGCCCACCTAAAAATTGTCCAGGGTGGAGAAATTTTTAGCTAGATTTAATCCATCACGTCATTCATCGACTAAACATATCACATTATAACACGTCATTTAAATAATAGCATTATCGTAATATTATTATTTAAAAGTCTAAACAAATAATAACTAAAATTACGATAGTACCGCTATTTTAATGACGTATTATAATATGATAAACTAGTCCACGGATAATGTGGTAGACTGAGTCTATCTAAAAATCTCTCCTAGTAGGTGTTCATTTGTTGGCAGATGCTATAATTTCATTTTGTTTCCAATTAAAAATGGAAAGGGGAGGAGACCCTTTCTACTAGCAAATTGATTAGTAGGAATATGTTTTGGTGGTACATATTGCAGAGAATGTGAAGTTCTTTATGTCCAAATCATTGCATGAGGAAGAATATAGCTTTGTGGAATTTTATGCAATGCACTTTGACATTGTTCTTTCTTTTCTTCCAAATAATTAAGGGAAAAAATACAATGTAGTATATGCTTTTTTAAATTTTTATGCAAAAACATGTTTTTTTACAAAAATAAAAAAATTCAATAATTGATTTCACTCAAGTATAAATATTTCTACAAAATAGATATTTTTATAAAAAGCTCAAAAATTTACAGAGTTTTTTTTATAATTGAAAAGAGGGAGTGTTTGTAAGAGAAATTAAAACCACGACCTAGCAGTTTGATGCCTAACACCTATACCATTTGAACTATAACTCATTGGTATAATTTAAGGAGTTGGATGAGACTTATCTTTAACACACTTCACACGCAAAGATCCATTAGAATTAAAATGTGATTACATGCTTGCTCATTTAGACGATTTTATTAAAGGACACTTTCGTTAATAATCGTATGTTAAATTTTATTTTGTGCTTTTTATTAAAAATACTATGAACTATTTATTACTTATGGTCCATTTAATTTAATGACTTTATTTAGGATCGTATTTGTGATTTTTCCGAAGCAAAGCGAAAGTTACTTACTAATTGACCATATGAAAAAGAAGTGGTGTATTAATTTGAATTGGGCAAAAAGCTGAAACAGGGGAAGGCACGGGTGTCACCTTTAGCTTTTTGTAAGCATTGCTACAAAGCTTTTGTTTGATATAATATAATAATATAATAATATAATAATATAATAATAATAATAAAATATAATAAGCTTTTGTTTGGTGTGTAGCTTTGATGGTGGAAGCATCCAATTCCCATGGCATGGAAGAATAAAACGCACTCCAACGAAGATCTTAGTTTGCTCCATTTCCCTTTTATATTATTATGTAATCGAGGAGGATCAAATTAACCTTATGGAAAAACTTAGCTTCATTTAATTATATAAATGTAATCATTTCTACAGATAATTGGATTTTAGAATTGTCTTTCATCATAGCATTTTGGAAGTAAGATGTGACATTTGGGTTCATTTGTATATATGTCTCTAATATTAATTGCTTCTGAGTATTATGTATCTAATAAAAATATTATTTATGATAAATCAAAGAAACTAAAGTGAATTTGTTAATTACGTCAACTTCTCTATTTATTCTTGTAAGTATTTATGAATAATTCATCAAAAAAAGTATTTATGAATAAATCATTTTTCTATTAATTAAGAAAAAAAAAAGTTCGAACCTCATACTTTTATTACAAATTATAGTGTTCCTATCATTAAGCTAAACAGTGACGAAGCCAGCCCCAAAATTGAAATAGGACACAAAGTTAATTTTAAAGAAAGTAAAATATCATATCGCGAAAAATTCATTCAAAAAATTCAATATTCGTAATTACATATAGCGAACTCTCAAATAAACAATACCAAAACTTTGTGCATTTTTAATCAAAAGAGATTGAAAAAAAGATTAAATTTTATATCTTTTGATTATAGATTTTAGTTTTATTTTTTATTTTTTTGGCGTATAGAGTGGTTGGTTGTTGCCCAAATCCAAAATTGAGCCAGTAGTTACGAAGTTTGGCTTCTCCTGATTCTAATCTAACTACAGGTTGGTCAATAAGATCTGGGTAGCAGTGAGGTGTCAACTGTGCAGACGTTGACATGTCATCTGTATTCCCTTTTTGGTCAACTAAAACTAATCTCTCATTTTTCACACAACTTAATCTCCACAATGGATTTCCTTTTATTTGTTTAAATGTTTTCAGAGATAATGCAAATATTGTTGCATGCGTTATTTTCAAAATTGGATTTATTTGGAGTTTTGATTGATTAAATTGATAAAAGAAATGCTTTATTAATAAAAACCCAAAACTTGAATGATACAAAATATTCTTTTACTAACTGATCGAACGAGCCAGTTGAATTGATATTACTGGAATTCACATGTCATCTATGTTCATTCTTGTAGAAAGCCGAAATTATATATATATATATTATTTTTTTAATTAATATTTTTAATCTTATTAACTGTGTCTAGACTGTTTTTTTTTTCAGTATAAAAATATGATTTCGTGGAATTACAAAGGTCGAATTTAGACTCCAATTTAATAAAATGTTTAGCATTCTTGCCAAACAGATTAATATAGATTAGCTACTTTTTTAATTTCATCAAATTAAAGAAATAACTTCTAATTTTAATTTTCTTCCTTTAATGAATACATGTTAATTCTTTATTTTTCTAGTATGTAATTTGCATGTTTAAATATTTGCATTTTTATTGTCTGATAATTTGATGCTAAATTTTGTTCATATTTTTTAAAGATTTTGTTTTATTTTAATTATAGCACTGTGCTTGTCCTGGGTTCCTAACTTCCATTTCCTCAATTGACAAAAAGATTGACTACTGATAGTAATTAGCTTTAAAGACTGGTTGTTTCAGATTAACATCTAACAAGGAAATGATGGAACTTTAACTGCATAACAGCCCTTTGCTTTAATTATGAAAATGTTTTCCTATTATGATTATAGGCTGATATCCAGTGTTTTAAGAATTGAGCTTGATGGTCGGTTTAATTAACCGGTTCGACGGCAAGGCAAGGTCAATCCGGTTGATTTTTTCCGTAAAAGATGGATTTTTGGTTCAATCACATTGTACGAACCAATTAGCCAGTATACCGAAAAAACTAAAAAGCCATATGAACTGGTGAGCTATATCGGTTGAACCGTAAAAATCAATCGGTTTTCATAAATTTAATTTTGCTCAATTTTTTAAGACTATAAAAGTTCACATACAAGGTTTAATTGTATATGAAATAGGCGTGTGGACAACTTATAGAAATATTATTTATGATAAATATAATATCATATCAACAACGCTAAAAATATTAATAAAAAAATTGTCGGGTTAGATAATAATTCTTAAAATCCAATTAATGATTTAGTATTTGCATTTGCACAAAATTAATTTACGTAAGTGTTAAGCTGAAATTATCTAAAAGAATGATTAGTACTCAGCAGAAAAATTTTATAATTAATATGTTCAACAGTAAAATTAAATCAAATATTATAATTTATTATTCTAAGTTATTTATCACTTAATCAAAAAAGTTAAGTTAAATTTATTTGAGTAATCAGAACTAATTTAAAATAAACAAATATATGAAAAATTAATTTTAGACTATAAATAAATCATCAAAGACCTCGTGATTACAAGTAGACACATTGAAGGAGTAGCATAGAGGTGAGTTGCAAAGACGATGGAACTTGGAATTAGAATAATTCGCCCACAAAGCTTCAATAATTTGAGAGGACAAGGCTCATGCATGCTTATGTTTTAGATTTCATTTCATGATAGTGGGACTAATTATTCTACACCAAGTTTTGTTTGAGCTCAAATTACTAGTTTATTACTCATGATAACTTTATTTTTTTCAAATGAATTACACTAGATTTTTCATATTTTAAGTTTGTAACTGGCTGCAGTATGGAGTTTTCCAAGTCAAAATTAAATTGATTCTATAATTTATATAATATATACTAGAAAATAATTTATTAAAATACAATGACAAAAAACTTGCAATACACTAATTCTGAAATTTGAACCATATTTTCAGTTTTTTTTTTTTAAATTAAACCGGATTGATTTTTATTTTTTACAGTTAAACTCATTGAACTTACGGTCCAATTTGATTCTTAAATCCCTGCCCACACGTACGAAAAGGAATTTAATAATGGGAAAAGAGTTATTTATACCTCTAAGATTTGTCTTCAGGATCAAATAAGCTCTCAACATCTATAAAAGTTCAAATATGCCCCCTTCAAAAACAAACAACGAGACCCCTCATTTTTGACAAGCAGGCCTCCAACGTCTCATTTATAAGTCAAAATCGAGGCCTGGTTGTTCATTATTAAAACGTTGGAGGTTTATTTGAACCTTTCCAAAGATTGAGTGCTTGTTTGATTCCGCAGGTAAATATTAGGGACATAAATGACCCTTTTCCCCTTTATTATTTCAAGTTGAAAAAGAAAATGTGAATGTGAAATGTGAAGGAAATTTGCGAATAGTTATAGGTGGAAGGATAATAGGAATTAGGTTGGTGATAAAATTAGAATATTTTTTTGTTTGAGAAAAAGGGTGGCATATATTAGTAGCATCACCACAGCCTTTTCCCATGTTTTAAGGACATGCCCTGAAGAAGCCAACGTCTTTTGATGTCACATTCTTTTACTTCATTAATTTATTTATTTACTACAAAGATTTGCATTTTTAATACACTTGTTTTTTTTCCTTTTTTTAAAATATTATTTTGACACATAAAGTAAAAAATAAATTTGTGAATCTTATACCGAAGTCAATTCTCAGTTTTAATTTCAAATAGTGAATTGATCGGAAAATTTACGTATAATGACTAGGTGAATTCTGACCGGCACATTAATAATATTAGGTTAGTTTTCTTATTTAATATAACCTAAAATTGATTGATTGATTGATTTATTTATTTGAATAACATTGTAGTCAAAAAATTAAAAAAACTCACCCGAATATCTCAACTAGATTGATACCCTCTTAGCGTATATATCATATTTCTCACTACCTGAATAAATAAAATAAAAAATGAATAAGTTACTTACAAAAGCAAAGAGGATTTGAAAACCTCAATAACCTAAGAATGCTTGTACATTAAAGCAATTCCTTTTTCACTAGACGGTTCAATGGATAAGACACTTCACAATGGTGGAGTGTCTAATAGATTTGTATAATACTCATACTGTGGATTTTTTTTTTGGCCAAAAATACTCATATTGTGGATGATGCCCTAAACTTTTTACATCTAGAACAATCTTCATTCAAACTGGATAGTTCTTTTTCGGGAGGTAAAAATTTAACTTTAAATTTTAAACGGTTGCATATATAAATACGATTATAACTCGTGGCTTCATTTAAATCAGAAGAGTATCTTACCCACTTACCTCCGTTTTAGTATAATTTTTCTAACATTTAATTTATATGATTTATCGATTTTAGATGAACTTATCTAAATAAAAATTTGCCCTTTGAAATAAGTTAATAGGGTGCAAACTTAAATGAGTGGATTAACCCTAGAAGAGTGCAAAAGCAAATGAAAGAAATGACACAAGAAATGGTTTACTTTGCTCCCACGGCAGACCTAACTCTGGCTACCAGCCTGAAAGTCAGTTCATCCTGATAAGTGCAAGTAGTCTTGCAAAAACTTGTGAGTGATTACCAACAAACAAATAGTTGAGTCAGTATACTCACATTCATTCAAGACTTAATTAATGCTTTAATTTAACATCTAATTCTTTAATCTTTAATTGGATCATTAATGCTACATGTTTTTATTTTTTATTTTTTTGACTATAGTGAAAAAGAAGAAAAAATCGAGTCTACAAGTTTCTAAATCGAGTTATATCTCTATCTCTTGAAAATAGATGTAGGAAATTCTTTTTATGTTCTTTTAATATGAAAATTAAAAAATTATTTTTAGCCTATTGATCAATTGCTGATACAAAATGTTTTTTGCCCCTTCATAACTTACTTTATTCTTTTGATTTTGATTTTTATATCATTTTTTTGAATTGGATCTGATATATGATCATTCTTTGATACAAACAATATATGATTGATGATATCAGTTTGACTTATTTATGTCTAGATAAAATATAGTTTGACTTTTTTATTCGATTGAAATAAAAATATAAATTTTCAAAACCTTAATTTTAAAAATTTAAGTTGTTCTTTATTTAGTAATATTTGTAATTGTTTTAATTTATTAGGTAAAAAGTATAGTATAAATAATTAAAAACATCTTTAAAACGATGTAACATGTGGTTTGATTTCTGAAGTAATCTAACTAATTGAACTACAAAACAATAGTCCTTAGTTATCGATGAGCTTCTAGTTTGAACACCGAGTCCTTCTTTTAGAAAAAGGATATTAAATAAGTTCAGTAACTCTATAACATGAATAATAAATCCTGTGCTTGAAAGTCTTTTAATTATGGCTAATCGCATTTTAAAGTCTCTATATTATCAGCTTTTATTTCACATAATTTTTAATAAATATTTTGCTTTTTAAACTCATAGTCCTTTTTGACATGAAACGAAAACGATGACAGTTTTTATAATTTTGTCCATATAAAACTACATAGGTTTTCATGTCTAAAATAAATAGTTAAAAGACTATTTAAATACACATCAATTGTTAAGGACCAAGTGAAATAACAGTTAATAGTTTAAAAAGTTTATAATGGGTTTCGTCTTTTATTTTTTTAATGCTTATAAGAAGATTTGACGTATGATCTTTAGCATAATTCTGCCAAAAATACATACCATGTTAGCTATAGTATAGTGCAATAGTTCATCGGTGAATTCTCCAATTATTGATAAATGGTAAATATATTATCTACATTTGAGATATTACATTTTTTTCCGATTGAAAATTGAAGAGTTTTTTTTTTAAAAATGAACAAAATTCAAAAGTAGTTGCTATTTTCTCTAAGTTTGAAATGTCTTTACCAAGGCATTGCAAAATAAAGCTCCAATACAATGATGAGAAAGCCAATAGCTATACACATAGCACAGAACCAGCAGGTCATCAAAAGGCACATAGCCACAGGCACAAAGAGAGATACATCCACTATAAATTATTTCATGTAGGCCAAAGGGTCAAACTGATCCCTGAGTTGATAATTCAAAATTAAATAACTCATTTTCTCGTTTTAATCATTTCATAAAAATATTCTTCATTTTTGAGTAAAGGGTCAATCAGGTTCTCGAATTTGTGATTTCAGATCAAATAGCTCACTTTTAACTATTTTAATCAATTAAAGACATTACTCTATTCTTTATTTTTTTGGTCAATTAAGGACAACACTCTCTATTTTTAAGTCAATTAAGGATACAATTTCATCATTTCATTTCCCAAATTTGTTCATATTGGACAATTTTGTCCTTAATTGACCAAAAATTAAAGTATAGTCCTGATCAAAATGGTTAAAAGTGAGTCATTTGATCATGAATTATAAATTTAGTGACCGGATTGATCCTTTGTTCTTTTATTTTTAGTGAATTAAAGACTATATTCTTTAATATAGGATAAGTTACAACAATGATATGTGATTTTTATAAAATTTTCTATTTTAGTATCTAAATTTTTATTTTTATTAATCTTTCAACTTTTTAAAAGTATATCGAAAAGTGCTTTTAGCTATATTTCTATCACCATGCTACTAATAAGATCAAAAATAATTTTAAAATTTTGCTGATATGATTTGACAGTTTAATTATATTTAAGTGTATCATTGTGCATATTTTTTTGCTAATATTACATATATATTTAAACAAAAAAAAGGAGTTATTTTTATCTTTTAACAAACCGGTGACTCAAATTAGCTAAAAGCATTTGATTGATAGTACATTTTAAAAGAACACTAATAAAAAATATAAAAATTCAAATATAAAAATGGAAAATTTAGATAAAATCAGACATGAATGATGTAATTTTTCCTTACATGTATAATGTAGTAATATAATATAGGTGCAGTATGAATTATTTAAATTTTATCGATTCGGAATCATGAGTGACCTCTCAAATCAAGACTCCAAATATGGTTCTTCATTTGCTTCTGCAGAGCATTCTCGCAACAAGTAAACTCAGAAATTGTTCAACCATATTTTCAACAAATTAAAAAAGAAACACAGAGGAAGAGTTTGATTTCATTTGAGTAGCCAGACGATGAAGCAGTAGTACAGCTAGCTCTCTTCTTGCCCATTTCAATTTCTCCACCACTACCACCTGACACATCCGTATCACTTCCCTCATACTCTCTTTTCCTTTATTTAAAGATTAAAGGACCCAACTGCAAAACACCACATACGCACACAAAAAAGCTAAGTAAAAAACAATGGTGGACTGAAAAAAAGTGACCCAACTCAACGGAAAACAAAAATAAAGAGAGAAAGTTAACACATTTCTTTTGCCTTTGTTCCTTTATTTTCCCAAGAGAAGAAAAGATTGTGTTTTTATATAGATAGTGACTGAAAAGGAGAGTGAGTGCATTATGCAAAACATCAGTTCGTTTCTTTTTGTATTTTCCAAAGAAGAAGAGTGAATTTTTACAGTGTTTTTTTTGTTGTTGTTGGTACAAAAAAACATGTTCATTTACTAGCTATAGCTATGGCTTTCAAGTTTTTTCTTCTTTCCTTCATAATTTTTCTTTCTTTAGTAACACAACTCTCTGTTTCGTATGAACCTCGTAACCATGAAGGTATTTACTCCATCCTTTTGGTATTCCACGCATGAAACAAAACCAAAGTTTTGATCTTTGGTTCAATTTTGTTTTTGGGTTTTGCAGTGGAGGCTTTGATAAGCTTAAGAGATGCATTGAATGATCCACATGGTGTTTTGAACAACTGGGATGAAGACTCGGTTGATCCTTGCAGTTGGTCCATGATCACTTGCTCACTTGATAATCTTGTTATTGGCTTGTGGGTCTCTTTTTTGTGTGTTCTTTTTTAATGCCATGGATTTTGTTTTAATGGAGAATTTTGATTCGGTTGGTTATTCAGGGGAGCTCCAAGTCAGTCTCTTTCTGGAACTCTATCCGGCACTATAGGAAATCTCACTAATCTTCGTCAAGTGTAAGCATTTTTGGTCTTTGAATTTTATGTTTCATTCTGTTTGGTTTCCTGGAAAATTTTGACGTGTTTTGATGTTATGATATGTATGTGAAGGTTGCTGCAGAATAATAATATAACAGGTGAAATTCCACCAGAGATTGGTACTCTTTCAAAACTTCAGACGTTGGATCTCTCCAACAATCGGTTCTCTGGTTTTGTACCAGATTCTCTTGGTCAATTATACAGCCTGCAGTATCTGTAAGTTGTTTTATTTTCAGCCTTCATTTTCTGTTTGGTTTCCAAGAAAATGGAGTAACATGAACCTAGAAAGAAAACATTTGCCTGTCTTATGTTGGTTGGTTTTTGTAATTTAATGGGAGTAGGAGGCTGAACAACAATAGCTTGTCTGGGCCATTTCCTGTGTCTTTAGCCAAAATTCCACAGCTTGCTTTCTTGTGAGTATTGAGTTTCTTTATTTTCCTTTTCTTTCCTCAGTTTTTGTTTGTATATTATGTTTCAGTTTCTTGAAATTTGAATTCAATGGGGTTTTGCAATTTTAACCACTGCCTATTGTGTTTCAGAGATTTGTCTTATAACAATCTGAGTGGACCACTGCCCAAGTTCCCTGCTAGAACTTTTAAGTATGTTTTCTCTGCACCAGTCCATTTTTCAACATTGCATAACTGTTTAATGGTTATTGATGTAATCAGTGTTTTCCGACAATTAAACTCACTGATTATCCAATTTGATTCATTTTAAATCTTGAGCTGTTCGTTTGAGAAACACTCGCGGTTGAAGCAATGCTTCAAATAACTCAAGTTGAACAAGTTATGGATTTAATTGTCAGAAATTATCGAAATGACGTTTTTAAGATTTTGATCCAAGTTGAGAGGTTTAGTTGATCATTTGTTTGTTTTTGATGCTTCACTTTTGTGAAATGCAGTGTTGTGGGAAATCCATTGATCTGTGGGGGTGTTTCTAATGAAGGCTGCTTTGGATCAGCAAGTACTGGTCCTCTCTTCTTTTCTCTACATCCATCATCTGGTAAAGTATCTAAACCACTCTCTTTTCTCTGTTTTGACATGTCATTTTCAGTTAAACAACATTGTCTTTTATCTTAGTTTAGGCAAACACAAGACCAAGAAATTAGCAATTGCACTTGGTGTTAGCCTCAGCTTTGTCTTTCTCTTGCTCTTATCACTTGCACTCCTCTGGCTCAGAAAGAAGCAGAAAAGCCAAATGATACTCAACATTAGTGGTCAGTATATTCACATGACTTTTGTCAAGCACATGCTAAGCAAAGAAACTGAAATCGCTTATGTTTGTTGAATTTTGCTGCAGACAAACAAGATGAAAAGCTACTTGGCCTTGGTAATCTCAGAAATTTCACCTTCAGACAGCTCCAACTCGCTACGGACAGCTTTAGTTCGAAGAATATACTTGGTGCCGGAGGCTTTGGCAATGTGTATAAGGGAAAGCTAGGAGATGGGACTCTGGTAGCAGTGAAGCGGCTCAAGGATGTGACTGGAAATGCCGGAGAATCTCAGTTTAGAACCGAGTTGGAGATGATCAGCCTCGCAGTCCATCGGAATTTGCTCAGATTGATTGGATATTGTGCCACTCCTAATGAAAGGCTTTTGGTCTATCCATACATGTCTAATGGTAGTGTTGCGTCCAGGCTTCGAGGTTGGTTACTTAAAACCTTTCTGCTATCCGTGAAGAAAGACACGAAAAAACTCGTAAATCGAGCGATGATATTTCATTCTGACGATCTTGTGTTTATATAATCTCAACAGGAAAACCAGCATTAGATTGGAATACAAGGAAGAGGATAGCAATTGGAGCTGCAAGGGGTCTTCTATATCTACATGAACAATGCGATCCGAAGATAATCCATAGAGATGTAAAGGCGGCTAATGTGCTACTCGATGACTTCTGTGAGGCTGTAGTTGGTGATTTTGGCCTTGCAAAGCAGCTCGACCCTGCTGCTTCTCATGTTACCACTGCTGTTCGCGGCACTGTCGGTCACATTGCACCGGAGTACCTCTCCACTGGCCAATCATCCGAGAAAACTGATGTTTTCGGATTTGGCATTCTTTTGATAGAGCTCATTACCGGCATGAGAGCTCTTGAGTTTGGAAAAGCTGTTAATCAAAAAGGAGTAATGCTTGAGTGGGTAAGTCTTTTATTATCTTGATGTTCTTATTAAAGAAACTGCGCTTGCACAAAAGTTCTAACCAATGTCGCATGGAAACTCGTCCAGTCCCTCGTTTTTGCATTTCATTTTCGTTTCCAAAAACGCTTCCGAAATTTCAAAACTTTATATATCGATAACCTACTCTGTGAAAAATACCATTACACCATTTACCGTTCCAGTGTTTTTGTTTCCATCTTAACATACGCATTGAATGACACAGGTAAAGAAGATACAACAAGACAAGAAAGTGGAAGAGTTGATGGACAAAGAGCTAGACGGCATCTACGACCGAATTGAAGTCGGCGAAATGCTACAAGTAGCTCTTCTATGCACTCAATACCTCCCAGCTCACCGTCCCAAAATGTCGGAAGTGGTCCGGATGCTGGAAGGTGATGGCCTAGCTGAGAAGTGGGCAGAATCACATAGTTTTATCAATCCTATCATTACCCTATCTTACAAAAACTATATCACTAAAACCACACCTCGTCCTGCTAATCATGATGATAACAACAGCCATGATCGTTCGAGCAACAACACGTTCGGCACAGGAATGGAGGATGATGATGATGAACATTCTTTGGATTCCTATGCCATGGAACTCTCTGGTCCAAGATGAAAGAGAAATATAGCTATAAATAGAGGAATGACATTCTTTTTCCTGTTGATCCTTGTTTATTCTTTGCAAATGCAAAATTTAAAGTTTGTTAAAGACAGTATATATATAATTATAGGATGTTTACTTTGGTTGACCTTGTAAGTTATTATCTCTATGGAATTGAATGTAAATACTAAATTCTACGGTCCATCTTCACCTTCTAGCCTGATAGAGAGAAATAGAAAGAAATCTATATATGTTTCTTTTATGTAAGAGTGAGGAATTGGAGACACGTCAGTTTACAACATACTATTTTTTTTAGCATGGATACATTAATTTTTATATATTTAAACAATCAATAAATATTTAAAATAAGATTAACGTGTTTGTAAATGCGAGAGATATGTTGTAAAATGATGTGACATATGTCGCATTGGATAATTTCTAAAGGAATTCTTATCTATTTCATGGTCAATTTTGGTAATTTAGCAGTATGTTTTTATATTCTAAATTAATAAGATATTCAGAGTGTACAATATTTGGTCCAAAACTAAATTGACTGAATCAAATTGAATAAAATGAATCAATATTTTTAAATATAATTTGGTTCGATTTGGCTACAGCTCTTGTAAAGTATTGATTAATCAAACCAACATAAAACTTTATCTCACACACACATATAATAATAATAAAAAAATATATTAAATATTACTAATACTCTTTTTTTGTATGGATGATTAAATGTATTATTTTGAGGCCATGGTTTCAAACGAGCGATGTTTATACTACATTTTGCTTGTGTTTATTACAAAAGTATTAAAAAAAATTATCCTAAGTACATGAAAGGTTTACATAAACACTTATTATCAATTGGTGGTGTAGTCAGAAAATAATATATCTCCGATTATTTCGGATCCGGACGGCAAAAGTGCCCGCCTGTGAATGACTCCACCACCGTTATCAATACTCTTAATTTGATTTGAAGGATTTAATTTAATTTGATTTGAAGGATTTAATTTAATTTGATTCGACTTGAACAGGGTATTCTGAATTGTGAAAGCAAATGGGAGGTAGAAAACATAAGAGTGGTTTTCTTTGGATACTTTGCAGCCTCACCTCACGCGGTTCTTTATTTGTTGCTTTCTTTTCATCTTTCATTTTCTGTTTCCTTTCAACTTTCTTTATTCTGTTTTTTTTTTTTGTGAAAGGCTAATTTTTTTATTAATAATAACAAAAATTACATAAATAAACGGTTTTTCAACAACAAGTTGAAAAACGATTTTAAAATAGTGATGAGAGCTGTAAATACAACAGTACATACATACAAATCACTAAATGGGTCACCAATACATTTATAAATCCAATATTGAAATACGATCTTGAAACCGCTCTATCCTTAAAACTTCAAACTTTTCAAATGTGATCTTCAACATTAATCCAAAGAGTAGATCTCGTAAAAAGCAATCACAACATCAAATACCATCTTCCAATTCTTAGATCTATAAGAATGTGGATCTAAAACTCGAAAACTAAAAATTCTTGAACGATCTAAAATATCGGATCAAAGTTTTGTGAGATCTTAAAAATTTATTCAATCAAAATAAAATCCAAGCAATTAAACACTTTAAAATAAATTTTATTGAACCAAAAGAAAATAAATCTATAAGTAATAGTGTTATGGGCGGAGAGAAGATGGTTTTCCGGTTAACCGGAAAAATCATCTTCTCCCACCCTTGAAGAAGAAGATGAAGATAAAAAGATGGATTAGATCAAAATAATAGGATCAATTAGTATAATATATCAAAACTCCATGAATATAATAATATAGTATTATTTATTTTAACTAATGTGTGACAGTTTTTTTTTTTGATAAAGAAAGCCATTTCAGTATAATTTTATTAAATTAAAGGGTGTTGCTCTAGAAAGAACTATAAATCATTGAGAGGAATTCTCTCTTTTAACTAATCGAATAATAAGAATTTAATATATTTTTGGAGAAAACTATATTCTATATTGGAGAAATTCTTATGTAGACTCGGTCTATCACGTCATCCGTAGACTAACCTATCACATTATGCCACGTCATTAAAATGATGGCAATCTTGTAAATTCGTTTTTTACTTATTTACACCTTTGAATAGTAATATTATAAGATTGTCATCATTTTAATGATGTATCATAATGTGATAGGTTTGGTCTACGGATGACGTGGTAGACCGAGTCTACCTAAGAATTTCTCAATATATTGATACTTCACTTTCTTTAGTTTTTTCAGTTTTTTTTAGAATTAAATCAGTATTTAAAAAAAAAGTTATACAATGGACCGAATAGATTTTTTTGGTTGTTTTGATTTTCTGATCGATTCGGTTTATTGCATATCCCTATCCCCACCCCTTAAGCAGGTCTAATGGGTGAGCCGGCGGTTTATGGTTCAAACGGTTCAATCGCTGGTTAAATCGGCTGAGTAAAATATGTATCCGTGCAATCCAGTTGAACTAGTTCCACTTTTCAGTGTTGATTGGATGGGACAGCTGACCGGTTCGCGGGTCCGGTCCGGTCTTTTAATCACTGGGTCTAATTGGGCTTCATAATTGAATATAAGGAATTACCGAATTAGAATGAGAACTGGAATCCAAATCCCACACAAATTGACAACATTCCTATCTTCAAATAAGAATTTGATATTCTTTGTCTTAAATTTGTCAACGCTTATGATTGACTCCAAGTCCAGCAAATTAAGATCAACAGTTAGAGTGTTTGTTCGTCGAATCAAAATCAAATTCAATTAATGAGCAGTACTCATTATCCTATTTTCTCCGCTTCATTCAATCAAGATAACAGGTATTTCAATTTTCTAATTTTTACTTAATTTGATCCTCATTAACAACTATTTTGCTTTCAATTATCTGTTTTTTGTAGTCGTCTCGCAATTAGCTCTCGCGATGGTATCAAAATTTTTGATCCTAATACAGGCCGTCTCTATTACAAACGTATGTTCATCTAATTTTTTTATTTAATCGTTTTGCTCAATTTTTAGCTTAAAATTATTCATGAAATAGTGTCCGTGTTTTTTTATTTTTGAATGGAATGAATAGGTGTTGGAGCTTTTAATGTAGTTGAAATGCTAAACAGTACAAGTCTTCTTGCTATTGTTGGTGCTGGTGAACAGGTGCTTTTTTTAAAAAAACTTTTATCTATATATTTTTAACTTGTTTTGAGCAAGATTATTAAGATTATTGTTTGTTATTCATATGAATTCTGCAAATTGAATTGCAAAACAGCCTACGTTATCGCCAAGGCGTCTCTGTTTGTTTGATTTCATAACTGGAACTCCTCGCCGCGAATTGAATTTTTTGACTTCCATTCTTGCTGTTCGATTGAATAAAAAAAGGTACTAATACTATATTGCCTATCTCTAGTATTAACCTATGTTTTTTAAAAATGTTTAATGGTGGATTTAACAATTTGCTGGATACTAAAAAGGGCTGTGGAAGTTATCTCAGTTTTTAACTGCATTTGGCATATTGGAAGTTCAAATTTAATTCCTAAGGTTGATTTACATATATACTATTATATTATACTTTACTTCTTCTGTTATATAAAATTATTCTGTAGTGAGAAACTGATATATGTCATTCAATTTGATGCATTATTTGAATTGACCTGGATATGATATCAGGGGACTTCGGACTGATTGACTTAAGGAGATTGGAAGGCTTTAAAAGGACTTGTTGAAATAGCTCAATATTGGAGTTGTTTCAGCAAGAAAGCTGTTTTTATAAGCTCCGTTTGTTCTTTGTAAAATTTGTATTACAAACAAGTGAAGGAAAATGTAGAATATTTGCTAGTGTATTGGACGAATGACATTGCTACTAATGGAATAATTCAGTTTGGTATACCATATACTATCTTAATATTTTGGCTAGGTAGTACGGACACTTCATTCAATAAAAATGTCATGTTTCGGAAACGTTTTGGACACTTAACTTCATTATTTACATAGGAAACCTTAAAATCTTATCGTGTCCAAGTGTCCGTTTTCCCCTGTCCGCATCCATGCTACCTAGCATTTTTGTTAAAAGTTGAGCTCAATTTTATTTTTAATTTCACATCATATAAAGTCTTTAGTGCTAAATTATGATATTTTTATGTTCATATGTTAGTGAAGACCTTAATGTGGCATTGAGCAGAATAAATGATATGGTAATTTTAGACTTCATGCATATGTAGTTTAATTTGCATTTTTCAAAAAAGAACCGAAGCCAATCTTCAAATTGCTGAAAGTGGTCTTATAATTTGGCTCAAATTGATTGATGATACATACCAAATATTAACGCAGATATGCAAGCATATTTCAATCAGTTTATCCTTATTGTGAATCAATTTGTTTATGCTTATTTTGAATCTTTTTCTCTTAACTATTGCAGGCTAGTCGTTGTTTTGGAAGAAAAAACTTTCATTTATGATTCAAATAGTATTGCAATGCTGGACACTATTGATACAGTTCCAAATGCAAAAGGTGGGTTTAGAATTTTACACTTTTTGGTCTATAGTAGTATTCATGACATGCTTTTATAAGGTTTTGGCATTTAAATCTTCTAAATTGCAAATGAAAATTCTTTCTTGTTTTATTCCCAGTTGCTCCCTGATGTATGACCCGATAGTGTTTTCCAAACAGCAACAGGACAGTTAACTTATATCATGCATAAGAAAATGGAACATTGAATTAAATCCTATCGTGCATTGATTCACTTAATTGTAGAAAATTTATCTTTGGGCGTGTAATTGCATTATGTTGTCCTACGTGATAGGCACGGTGTTCTGAAACAACATTCGTTAGCACCTTGTAGTATGAATGTTATATCATGAAAATGGTACTTAGTTTTGTTTTTCTGCAACACATTTAGAGTTCTTCAAACGGTTTTAGTTCTGTTATGATTTGATTTTGAGATGGCTGCATTCCCTATTTTCTCATTCTCTGATTAGTGAAAGTAGTATAATGATGAGCAACAAATGCTATCTTTATATTGATAGTTTAGCTTAGTCCGAGTTTCTGTCTAAATGAAGACCTTCAATTTTAACTGGAAGCTCTAGTTAGAGTTTGAATTGATGTTTTTCTCCATTTTTTTATCTGAATCAAACATATGCTTGTGGCCTCTGTATTTTCTATTGCGCCAATAAGAATTTACAAAAGAAAACTTAAGAACTGAGATTTGGGTTCACTTAGTCCTATAAGTAGAAGAGAGTGTTTTAAATTTGGTGTACATCTTATCATTTTTTTTTAAATTCTGACTCTGTAATTATTTATTTTTCTCATTCCTCAGGACTTTGTGCATTTTCCCCTAGCTTAGATGGTTGTTTCTTGGCTCTTCCTGCAAGTACAACCAAAGGGTCAGTTTTGGTCTACAATGTCATGGAACTCCAGTCACATTGCCAGGTTTATTTTTTTGGAACACTTATTATTTGACAAGGAATCAGAGTCATCTGATTCCTTTTGTTGATTATATATCTAACCCATGTGGCTATCTCTTTTCCTTTTGTAAATCCTTTTAAGTTTGAGAGTTCTGGTACCCCATAAGCTTTAAAATATTGCTTATTGTTTCTAGGAATAATTGAATGGTTATAAGTTATAACACTCGAGTTGCAAGATACTCGTCTACTTAAATCAGTCTTACAAGGATGCTTGCTGCTGATATGCGGCAATATTGGTTTCTCTTGTTGAATTTAATTAAATATGGACTATGAACTTCTACTGTTATATGTTCACTGTGGTCATCTTTGCTTAAAACATTGGACCATATGTTTGTAAATGAATACTACATAAATTAAGATGATTATTTACACGGGTTTAATTGCTTAGTAAACTCAAAGTTCAATAGCAAGAAGATATGGAATCTTCTCTCTAGTACTTGCAAGTTGCAACTATGCCATGAAAGCTCTGCTACTTTTTTCCTTGAACTACAACAGCACTTTGCTTGCTGTTTCCTGTCATAAAGAATTTTCTTTGGAAGTAGAGATTTCCAGAAGCACAATTTCGTTTTTTTTACCCTAATTATGCAAAGATTTTGACATCTTAACCTCATGTAAACTTTAGTAGAGTAGAAAAATTTTGATTTTTTTTAAAGTAATAGCATGAGCACATAAATTATTATTTTCTTCCTTTGCGCTTTTCAAATCCTTGCATTATCACTCTTGCTTGTTAGAGTATTTTTTTCTACCATCACACTAATGTTTTTACCTTTTCCTAATTAATAGTAGTTTTCAGTTCTTGCTCAATTGCTTATCAATTAAAACTTCTACAAGATAATAATCATACAAGATATTTGTTGCTAATAATTCTTATTTAGAATTTTTTTGGTTCCTTTGATATCTCTTGGTACTTCAGCAGTAACCAAAAATCTAAAAATTGTTATGTACTTTAATTTACTCTTTTCTTTTTTCTTCTCTTTTTCCATTTATCATTTAGCATACGCATGTGTTGAATATAAGTGCAGATAGATGCTCATCGTGCACCATTGGCTGCAGTGGCTGTTTCATCGAATGGGATGTACATTGCAACAGCATCTGAACAGGGAACCATTATCAGAGTTCATCTAGTTCAAGAAGCCACTAAAGTAAATAATAATATATCTCGTGTTTATGGCAGGCCTGGCATCACTTCTGATAATTGATAAAGTTTGCTAATGTGGTTGAGTAAAATTTTCACTTGTTATTCATGTCTAAAAGTTTTGAAAATAATTCTTTGGTAATCCTGTTTTCTGAGTTTTCATTTGATGTAGAGAAAATACCAATGCACTGGATAAAACCGTGATTGAATGAAAACCATTTGATTGAAATGCAGCTCTAGGTGGCTCTTTAGCTCTCTCTTTGTGCATAGGCTTAACCAAAAGAAATATTAACCACGACATAAACAATCTTAAGTGTCTCTGGAGATATTAATTTTTTTTTATCATTATTTTTCTTTTGCTGTGATTATTTAGGATTGTTGTTTTATTCAGTCTGAAGTATTTTAGCTTTTTGGCAGTCTCATAAGTGGGCCCATCTAATATCTAGAGCAAGCATTTTCCAGACCTGTTTAGTTACTGTTTTTATAAACTGAGCAATTTTTGTTTTCCTTTCATAAAAATCTTTTGACTAAAAGGTAGAGAGTCTTGCGTGCCAAATTCTTCAAAAGTAAACTTGTACTATTCTAACATCTTGTCTAATGTTCCTATCTTCTTGAGCAGTCATACAGTTTTCGAAGGGGGGCATACCCATCAACGATATTTTCCTTGTCATTTGGACCTCCAATGCAGTTTCCAGAAATTCTTGTAGCTTCAAGTTCTTCAGGTTCTGTTCATGCCTTTTTACTGGGGTTTGCCATAAATCAGAGGTGAGTCGTACGAGACAACACGAAATGGGATTGTGTTAAATAATCTAAATATATTTCCTTGTATCTGTGTGCAGCATTGCACTATGGTTATCATGTCCTTTAGTTTTTTTCCCCACAACTCACATTTAATCTGTATGTTTTGTGCATGTTCATTAATCATTCTATTAATTTGTAAAGTACGATCCGTCTTAATTAAACAATTATTTATCACAGGCGCAGAAGATCAAGTAGCTTTCTAGCGTCCATATTACCTGATTCTGTAAATGATGCTTTAGATCTATCCTATCATCACGTGCTTCATAATGCTGTTCCAGCTGGAGTGAAAAGGTGAAGCTCTTTGTATCTGACAATATTACTAATCAATGCATTTTGTTGATTCCTTTATTAAACTGTGTCTGCAACCTCCTTTTGTCATTTTAATTGTGTTAATCAAGGCTCGAAGTCCTCTTAGTAGATCAAAAGTTCCTACTTGCATTTCTAGTTGTTTTAAATGCTTGGATTTACTAATAAAGTCATATGGTACAGCTATGTAGTAGTGCGCAAGGTGGACAAGATCGATGACGTCTCTGATTCTTGCAGGTCGGTTTTCTGTTATATTGCAAATTTCAGCATTGTATCCATTTCATTGCCTTCTATTTATATCCTTATTTTTAGCTTCCAGAAGTTTGATATTTTTTTTTTATGATTTGACACTATGCAGAGTAGCTTTAAAATGTAATACACATATTAGAGCCATTTTTGGGCTTAAAGTATTTAGTTGTAACAGTAAATGGAAGCACATGAAACAATGTTTTTTTAATCGTTCGTCTAACTTTGTGGAGAGAAAATCAAATTCACATTTTTATATTAGTAATAGGGAATGAGAAGAGAAGAACTTTAGAATGTGAATGCAATATTAGGGGAAATATCATGTATTTTGGTTGGCCCAAAATAAATAAAATCACTATAATGAGGAACACACATTATTGTTGAGTGAGGAGGGGTCCATGTTTATAAATATCTTTTTATCGATTTTTATGATCCATTGTTGTTTATAAAAAATGAGTCGACCATTTGTAAAAACTTGCGTCTTTAGTAACTATGTTTGCATTCATTGTCTCTTTCTATTGGCTTACTATCTTATATTGAATTTTACAGTGCCACCATATCAGTAATAACCTTCAATGGGTTCTTCGAGGAGTACGCTGTAAATGTTAACATTCTAAATGAATCTAAATGGAGTTTGAAGCACGAATTCAATCTTTTAACCGTGCTATCAGGTAATGCTAAATCCTTGTTGTGATTGCATTGTTGTCTCCCTCTTTTTCTTTTATGATGCCTGAAGCACATTATATTCCTACTAATCTTAGGTGAAGAACAACATTTTCAACTGGTATGATACAGCTTGACTATCGCTGACATAACAACTGAACTGATTAGTCGAACATGAAGAAATCGACTCTCCGCTGTTGATAAGATACCGGTCTTTCTAATGTTATTAGACGGCATAGAAAGCCATGATTTGCAGAGAGCTGACAACAACATGAGCTAAGTTAAGACTTCACCTATGTAAATACACATTATATGGAATTTGTAAAAAAAAATTAAGCTTATTTTAGGTTTATGTATAGCTTGGCTTGTATATGTAGTAAAAAAATTAAGTTATGATGTATATTTGTGTATGATTTGGGGTAGATCATTTTGGTTATTGGTCTCTGAAAGTGATCAATTCAGAAGAGATCAGTAATAGACTTCCATCACAAAATGAGAAAATTAGGAAAAATACTCTCTTTTTTAAAAGGGTTAATGTCAAAAAAAAATCACGAACTTTACATGTTTTCTCATTTTAATCACGCAGTTTAAATTTTCTCATTTTCATGCACGAATTACCACTTTTTCTTAAATTCATGCACGGTGCTGAGATGACACTCATTCATTTGTATAAAATGACCTCCACCTCAGCGAATTACACCAATGGAGCCGTGACACCTCAGCACCGTGCATGAATTTGAAAAAAAGTGGTAGTTCGTGCATGAAAATGAGAATTTAAACTGCGTGATTAAAATGAGAAAATGTGTAAAGTTGGTAACTTTTTACGGCATTAACCGTTTTTAAAATAATATGATTTTGTACCTCAACAAGAAAAAGATAGAGAAAATACCTTATCCTTTTAATGTAGTTATTTTTTTTACTGTAAGACATATTTATATTATAATTATATTTACTTTTTATTTTACTCTAAACATATTTATTTTACTCTAATCATACCACGTGCCATATTTTTCTCTCTTTCTCTTCTTCTTCTTCTTCGTCTTTCTTTCATTGCTCCGCCATCATTTTGTCGTCGCTCCGCCGTTTTTTCATATTTGAATTTAGCGATTTTTTTCTTAATTCGTGGTGATAAATACGATTAATTTTAACTTTCAAATCTAAATAAATTACTCTTTAATTTTTTCAACTTTAGATTTAAAAATTTGTATAAGAAATGATGTTATGATGAAAAAAAAACAGCATTTGATTACCATATGAGGGCTATTAATCACCCATGTCCCCTGACTTTTAAGGGTCCGTGCACAAAACCCCCTGATGTTTAAAAATGGGCACAAAACCCCCTGATCTTTGTGGCGGCGCTATTCACTGTCCGTATGGACAAAAATACCCTTGCCGCCGTCTTTTTCAGCCAGCTATTTGTCTTAAAAAAAACTAACGGCACCACATCAGCTGCCACGTTAGCAAAATACCTTAAAAATTTGAAACACCCAAAATACCACATCAGCTGCCACGCTATTCACGGCCCCTAAGGTTTGGCTATAAGATCAAACAAGCCTTCAACGTTCAGAAAGGTTCAAATATGCCCCCAACGTCTTAAAAAGTGAACAATCAGGCCCCCATTTTGACTTATAAATGAGACATTGAGGGGTTGGTTGTCGAAATTGAGGGGCCTGGTTGTTCATTTTTCAAGACGTTGGGGACATATTTGAACCTTTTCGGACGTTAAGGGCTTACTTGATCCTGAAGTTAAACCTTAGGGGCATAAATGATCCTTTTCCCTTGATTTTTTAATTTAATCAGATATTATATTTAGAGGTGTTTTGGGTATTTTTTTTGTCTTTTGATGACGTGTCAACTAACACGTGACGCGTCATTTTTTTTTAAAGACAACCGCAAAAAAAAAACGGCATCGGGGATATTTTCGTCTATAAGGGCCGTGAATAGCGCCGCCACAAAGATCAGGGGGTTTTGTGCCCGTTTTTAAACATCAGGGGGATTTATGCATGGTCCCTCAAAAGTCAGAGGCCATGGGTGATTAATAGCCTCATATGAGTATCACTATATAATCAAATCATTATCATAAAACTGCAGAGAAAAATATTTATTTTTTAAAAAAATAGCGTCTGATTATCATATGAGTATCACTATATTATCATGTAGTTATCATAACATTGTAGAAAAAAAGATGTTTTGCAGAAAATAATATTTGATGATCATATCATTCTCATAATATTATCATGTCGTTATCATAAAATTATCATATGATACCGAGATGATAATATTTATGGTACCTAAATGATAATGGTACGATAATATCTATGATAATGTTATGATAAAACAATGTCTGATTATCATATCAATATCACTATATTATCATGTCATTATCATAAAACTGTAGTATGGTAACTAGATGATAATGAAGTACGATAAGATTATGATAATTGTATGATAACCTACGGAAAAAAATTACAAAAGGATTTATGATAACCAGATAATAACGGAGTAAAATTACAAATATTTTAATATCCAGAGTAAAAACATAAATCTGAAAAAAACGTGAGGTATTTTCTGTAACTTTTCTATGTTGAGATAAGAAGTGCAAATATTTTATTTTTAGAGTAAATACCTAAATTTCCCTAACAGAGTCATATGTCCGAGATCGAACTGACTTGTTTAAAAGTAGGGGACAACTAATGGATAAGGCCTAAGTTTTCTGTTGATTATTTTTAGGCCACACTATTTTTCAAAATTGAACCTTTACATCGACTGAATTTTTTTATTTTAAAATTATGCTCAATTAGAATGTATTTTTTGTAATTATTTTCAAAAATTTTAATGTTAGTTTTAAATTTAATTATTTGCGTCTTTTATCAATTGCGGCGAAATTTTTGTAGTAATTACTTAGAAGTTAGATAATATTTTTAAAATTTAATCGTAATTGGTAAAAGATATAGATTTTTATTAATAAAAAATGAAATTTAAATTTTTGGATACAATTACAAAAAAAAAAAACTTTTCAAATTAAGCATATATATTAACTATATAAACAATATCGAATCAATTTTTTTTATTTTGTAATGAAAACTCACTCTTCCGAACTGAAATTCAAAATCATTGTTATATTTTAGAATGTGAATCGCCGTCAGTCCAATGTACTAGGCTCATCTTATGGAGGAAAAGAAAATGCCCTGAAATTCATATACCTAGCAATTTTGGGTTATACTGACCAGTAGTTAAGTCACAACCACTCCATTGTTTGAAAAGGACGCATCCTAAAACTAAACCTACGACCACGATGTTCAAATGGTTGATGTTTAGCCTACTAGACTAAACCTATAAGGGCTGAATCGAACTTTTTTATTTCCTTATAATACAAAATAATTATAACTGGTCTAGTCTTCTTTTTTTTTCTTTCTCTCTATCTTTTCTTTATTAAAAATATAATTTAGCTATCTTCGATTATTTTACTGATCTGCAGTGGTTTTCTTCTTTTGTTAATGTTTATTTTCATTCAATAAACATAGATTTTGTATTTTGTATTTTTTCTTTATAAAAATCTCTTGCTTATACATGTTATGTTTTTTTTTTAGAAAATTCTAGTATTCGATTTTGCTATTTTCTTTATGGATATCAACGTTTTTAAAACCAGACCGGAGATCAAACCGGCTTCATTAGGGGTTCATTGTTCAACCGGTGCAACCGGGTTAGATCGATTTTTTTTATTATAATAAATATAAATGATTTAAGTTAAAAATACATAATTTATAAATAAAAAATATAATAAAATATTTAAATAATACCAGTTTTTATATTTTCTAATGTAAAATATAATTTTAAATTATTAATGTTTTAAAGTATATAAAATGATTACTTTATATGAGAAAAAAAAAGATTTTTAATTTTAATAATAATAATTTTTAAATTAAAATTATATAATCAAAGTTTAGAAATAAAAAATATGATGGAATATTTCAAAAAAATTAATTATTAAATGTGCAATATATAATTTTAAATGATCAAACTTTAGGTGTATTCAAAATTTAGGTGTATATAAAATAATTATATTATATGAGAATTTTTTTTAAAGAATTTATTAATAATAATTGTGAAACTAAATAGTCAAATATAATAAATAAAAATATGATATTTGAAATAAAAATAATATTTAAATTTTATTATTGGTGTTAGAGAGAAAAAAAGAGTGTTGTGTATGAGAGAAAAAAAGTATGCTAGTTATATGAGAGAGAAAAATGTATATGAGAGAAAGAAAGAAAATATAATGTATGCAATGGAGAAAAATAATAAGCATATAAGATATAGACATGTGTATAAAAGAATCACACAAATATTTTTGGACAAAAAATAGACTTTTTAACCTATTTTATTGAAAGTAGGTTTGTCTAGTTTTGAATTTTCAATTCGGTTCGACTAATTTTTGAAAAGTTTGACTTTCATGTTTAACTATACCAGATAGGAGATCAGTTTTTGGTTAATTCGGTCCGGTTTTAAAACATCGATTGATACATTGATAGAGTGGAAAACTACTAACGAGAATTGTATGTTTGATTTTCTCTCAGTCAGACTTATTCAAAGATTCAATTTTCGATTTCGTTTAAACTAATTATTGAGTAGAAATAATAGATTGTCTATTTGTACATTTGAAAAGCTATGTCAATATGATTGAAGAATATAGGGTTAATTACATATAAAATCACCACCTTTACACGAAATTGCAAAAATAACACGACCTTTAAAACGTGGCAATTCAGGGCACCACCTTTCATTTCTTTTCAAAAATAACACGGACACATTTTTAGTGGCATTTTTGCTGACGTGGCGTGACACGTGGCACTTTCATCGGCTGTCCAAGTCAGCAAAATTTTATCAAAAAACGTGCCCATGTTGTCTTTGAAAAGAAATGAAAGGTGATGCCCTGAATTGACACGTTTTAAAAGTCGTGTTATTTTTGAAAATTCGTGTAAAGGTGGTGATTTTATATGTAATTAACCCAAGAATATAAATAAAAAATTTAATTTTTTTTACTATCTAATTTTCTTTTTCAATATCAAAAAGTAACATTTTCTAATCATCCAAACAATAAATGTATTAATTATACTACTAATCAGGTGAGGCACACCACCGCCGCCGTGATAAGGCCAATTTATTTGTTGAGTTTGAGACTTTGGATCTTCTTTCTTCTCCGGCACGGCGCCTACGCTTACGATGGCAGAGTAGACGCTCAATTTTTTTCAACTGTTCTCTACCCTTCTCAATCAATTCTTCAATGTGGAAGATGAAGAATGTGGAAGTTTTGTGATTAAGAATGTGGAAGTTTTGTTCGTCTCCTCCGCCACCACTTATTTGCACCGAGCCGCTGCCGCCGTCTGTTTCTCCAACAAGTAAGTACCTTTAGTTTAATTTGTGAAATTATGTACTGAAAATCTACATTGTAATGAAATAACCATAAAAACCGTTTTTATTTTCTGTGAATAAACACAAACCGTTTCCATCCTTTTTGAAATTCAATTTTTTGGCCATGAATCAATTTTAAATTGTGTTCGTTCCAATAAAACTCCATAAACTCCATAAACGATTTAACCATTTATACTTTTAAAATCATATGTTCAAGGTCATTATCATAATCACACAAATTTTATCACAAACCACTTTCCCTACAAATTTATTGGATCCTTCCAATAGAACTCCATACACAATTTAAACTCTAAGAGCATCTCCAATGCACTCTCTAAATATATCAAACTCTTTAATTTAGAGAGTTTCATGCAAAATTTGAAATCCAATGGACTCTTCATAATTTAAATTTAAAGAAGAGAGTGATTTTGGCTCTCCACATGTGGAGAGTCAAATTCACTCTCTACTTCTTATCTTTTCAATAAAATTTCAAATTCAAAATATATAGACTATCTTTTTATTTTTAAAAATATGTGTTTTGATTTTATTTTAATATAAAAAATTATAGAAATAAAAATTACAATAAAAAAATAAATATAATAATTAAATAAATTAATACTTATTGAATAAAATGTTATATTTAGAGAGTCTATTGTAGTAAAATTAAAAAATATGCTCTTTATATGCAAGATGCTCTCTATTTTATAAAATATGCTCTCTAAAATAGAGAATACCATTGGGGATGCTCTAATACTTTTTAAATCATTTGTTAAGATTATTATCATAATTGCACAAGTGAAATCGCAGAAACCATACCGTAAAATTATGTCTTTTAAATGCACTTCTTTATTCAAGTTGGGGATGATGATGACCTTTCATGCGGATGGGTTTCACTAAATTTCCTTTTGTTTTCTTTGGATTTAAATTTCCACGGTTTTTTTTGAGTAAATTTTCACATTTAATTAATTAATAAATAATGTTGAAAATTGAAGGTTTGAAAGAAACTTGAACTCAAAAAATTTATAATTTAGAGAGGGTGTATCTTTTTTGCTTTCCTACAATTTACTTGGCAGTAAGATTACTACATATTTAAGAAATTTTGATTCTATCCATTTAAACTTTCCAATCATTTCTCTTTTAATTTCCACTTTTCCATTGCAAATTCGTATTTCCCATCATAATACTGTCGATTTGTGTTGTTTAGAATTAAATTTTTATTTTTGATCGAAATAATCAATAATCCTTTTCATAAAAAGTATCAAATTTTGTATAAAGATAAATTTGGCGTGATTATATATCATTTATTGGCACTTTCTCTTTAAAGCATCTTAAATGGTCTTCTTTATTTTAAAGAGTATTTTAAAATAATTTAAAAGTAAAAAATATTTAATACTTCTTAAATTTAAATGATTGTAATTTTTATAATTTAAAATAAATAATTAAAAAAGAAATGATAAAAATAATATTTTGTGACTTATTAGAAACAAATAGAAATTTATTTTAACCGTTTAAACTTGAAGAATTAAATTATTTTTTATTTTTTTCAAAATAAAAAATTTAATTTATATTTTATTTTTTAATAAAGAGTATTTATAAAGAGTCCACAATAGATGCTTTTAAAGAGTGAAGTTTATATATTTGGCAATATTATAAATTTGGATGGAATATGAAGTTATTCAACACCGTGTGATATTAAAATGGTCATTTCTCTCATTTACACAGATAAGTACTTTTCTATTCTTTTTCTATTCAATTTCAATTATAAATTGATGATTAATATTTATGTAGTATTAGTTTTATGATTACTGTTAGAACTTTTGTGCATATATATTGATTAACTTTGTCCTTTAAATTTGCTAGATAGCAAGCATTAAACAAAATAAGTTTAATGACAAATTTATTTTTAAGGTTAAAACTTTTGGGTTAGATTTGATTCTTATTAGCCATTTTCAATTTGCACTTAAATCCAAATTTGAAATTTCCACTCGGTAATTTCATTTAATACAAATAAATTTAATTAATATATATTTATATTTATCTCTTTTTTTTAAAAAAAATAAACTTGTCATAGCGTGATTTTAATCAACTATACTATTCAAGTACATTATTTCAATTTTGTATCAGTCCTTTATCTTTTTTTTGAGAATGTATTAGTCCTTTATCTAAAACTAATTAATACTATTATCAACTTTTGATATTTTAAATAAATATTGAGATATTTGATCGTTTAGTAATGTTTCCATATTCAATTTATCTAGTATGGCGGTAGTACAAAATCTAATTTTCATGGCCGTTTCTATAGTTACTTTGTGTTTATTTATTTTATCTACTTCACTATTGTATGAATGTCATTACTATTCATTTAATAGTGATAAGTTGATAAAATAATATTTATTTTAAAAAAAAACAAAGTAACTATAGACCTATTTTAATGGCAAATAATTTGTTTTATTATTTTTGCTTCGATTTGGCTTTTTCAATTGTGGCATGGGCATGATGGTTCCTTGGCAGTGGATGCACTAGGACTACAACAGCAATGGAGGAGTTGTTAATTTCAGACATCGTCGTCAAGAATGCTGGAGTAGTTTTAGTTGATATCTTTGATCTAGTTTTTCGATTTTCGAAAATTAGATTTTAATTGGGTGGCCCATTCGGTGGCTAAAAAGCCCGTGTGGATGACTGTTTTGCAGTTCTCATCATTTTATTTTGGAATGCTTACTCAGTAGTGTTGAGAAGTTATTTCCTATTTGTATATATATCTTTCTTCATTTAATGAAGTTCAATCTTTGACACAAAAAAAAAAATATCAAAAAGTAAGAAAATTTTAAAAATTAAAACTTGAAAAGTTAAAAGTTAAACAAAATAATAAATAAATAAATTAAATTAGGTAAACAATTGAATTTCATAATAATATAATTTTTATTTTTATTTGTATGAATATAAATATAAATTTTTAAAACTAAGCTAAATTGTGTGTTATTTCAATTGAATCTTTTACTCATTTCCATGCGTGTTCCTCTCTTCTACTTGTACATTTCGTGGAGCAAAACTTCGAGAAATATCAAAGTTAAATATTCCGCATCTCCACCAAAGTATCTTCTCATTCACTCTTACATGCCACTCCACCAACTTTTAATTTTCTTCTTCTTTTATTCTTACAAATTTAATGGGGTTCTTGCTACTATTTTGGTCATATATTTTCACCAATTCTCTTATTTTTACTCTCTCTTTGACCTCAGTTACTAGCAATGGGACTGATCTTCACGCCCTACTTCAATTTAAATCCAAAATTACTCATGACCCATTTCAAGTTTTCACCTCTTGGAATGAAACCACCCATTTTTGTCACTGGCACGGCGTCGCCTGCGGTGGCCCTCCTCCCCGCCGCCGGAGAGTCACCGTCTTAAACTTGCAGTCTTTACAGCTTTCAGGCTCTATATCACCTTATATAACCAACTTAACCTATATGGTGACACTAAATCTTCAGAATAACAGCTTCAGTCATGAAATCCCTGAACAGATTGGGTATTTGAGTAAGCTTGAAGAACTCAAATTGAGTAATAATTCTTTAACTGGCAAAATTCCAACAAATATAACAAAATGCTCGAATCTGATTGTGATTCGGTTGGGTTATAATAAGCTACATGGAGTTGTTCCTGAGGAAATTGGTGCACTGTCGAAGCTACAAGTCGTTTCCATGCCTGTAAACAATCTGACTGGAAAAATCCCTGATTCGATTGGGAATTTGTCGCAGCTTCATAATTTGTTTCTGTCTGGCAATCGATTGGTTGGGAAGGTATGTTTAATTATTCTTTAACACTCAAAATTGCAAAAACTCCAAACTCCATGAATTATTTCTTTGTGCATTCTTAACCTTTTTTTGTCAATCACTTTTCTTTGCAATTCATAGGCGGATGGAGATAGTTTTATTTTTAATTTATATATCTATTGAAATTTAATTTTAGTGTTATAATTATTAAATACCATCAATTTTTAAATCAAAACTACTTATCAAAGACCAGACAGGACCGGCCGGTTGAACTGCAAACCGGCGAGCTATCAGGTCCCGGAAACCGGTGCCATACCGATTCGGCCACCGGTTTGGTTTATAAAACACTGCTCAAAGTAATTAAAAGATAATATTCTTAAACTCATTTTTTTGGTATTATTCTACAAATTTTAAATAAATATTTTTGAATTTATTTATCAAATTCAGTTTTGAAATAATAAAACTTATAACTAGTTCATTTATAAATAACTTAATTATTAAATAATTTAATAATATTCTTGGCGACAAACAAAAGTAAATAGAAAATAGATATTGATAATATTAGTAATAATGTAACTACATAATATTTTTAAAATATTAAATACCTATTAAAAAATTATGAAAAAGGTATTTCAGGTATAAGAATGTCATATCATTTATAGGCGTAAGACTTTCGTTCAGGCCGTGGTTTGCCTGTTTTAACTTTAAAAAATGCATACTAACTCCCGCTAATCTCCGCTAACAACTAACTCTATAATAGGTCTATTTCTGATTAAAAAAAATTAGGGAGAGAGTGCGTTTGTAGGAGAAATTGAGCCCAAGACATGGCAAATTACTATCAAACGCTTATACCATTTGAGATATTACCTCATTGGTGGCGTAAAAACAATTTAAAAATCTCGATTACTATGAGAACTTTAGTCCAATAAATGGCCAAATGTCATAAAAAGACCAAACCTTTCATAAATTTTTTACAAAAGTCCTGATCTTTCAATTTTGTCGATTTTGGCCAAAAATAGATTATTTGGTTTCAATTGTGACCAACTCTCAATTTGATTTCAATTTGCCTATGTGGCGCCTACGTGGCATGCACATATATTGAAAGGTCAGGATTTTTGTGAAACCAAATAATCTATATTTGGCCAAAATCGACAAAATTGAAAGGTTAGGACTTTTGTGAAACCAAGTAATCAGTTTTTGGCCAAAATCGGCAAAACTGAAAGGTCAGAACTTTTGTGAAATTTTTGTAAAAAGTTTGGCCTTTTTACAACATTTGGCCATAAATTTGTTAATTGTTATACCACTAAAACTAAAAAATAGCACCTAATTAAATATGTTATTTCCAACAAGGTACCTGAGTCTCTACGCCAATTGAGCAAGCTGCAAGCGTTGGCTCTTAGATCAAATGAGCTTTCCGGTACAATTCCATCACTTTTCAATATTTCTTCTCTCCAAGATTTAGACATAGCACAAAATCATTTCCATGGAAATCTTCCATCAGAATTCGGACTGTTGCTTCCGAACATTCGATGGTTAGCAATTAGCTCTAATGAGTTCACAGGCAAAATTCCTGCTTCATTCTCTAATGCCACAAATCTTGAATTATTGTCTCTGATCGAAAATAATCTTACCGGAGAAGTTCCTTCTCTACCAAAGTTACATAAACTCCGGGTTTTTGCTGTTACTTCCAACAATCTCGGAACAGGAAAAGCTGACGACTTGAACTTTCTCCGTTCTATGACCAATGCAACAGCATTGGAAGAACTGGGCGTTAATGGAAATAGTTTTGGAGGATTCTTACCTGAAACCATATCCAATCTTTCTATTAATCTGAGAATATTGTTGCTCGATAACAATCGAATAATTGGAAGCCTTCCATTCGACATAGGAAATCTTGTCAGCTTGGAAGATTTTGAAATTTGGAATAACCAACTCTCAGGTTTCATTCCAGAGAGTATTGGTAAGCTTCAAAATCTAATTGTATTGGCTTTGAACAATAATATGCTTTCAGGAAATGTTCCATCCTCTGTCGGAAACTTGACGAATTTAATTCAATTTCTAGTGCAAAGTAACAATCTTTCAGGAAGAATTCCATGGAATCTTGGCAGCTGTCAAAATTTAGTTGGATTGGATCTTTCTCAAAACAATTTTGTTGGCTCCATACCATCTGAAATTTTAAACATTTCTTCATTGTCAGTCTATTTTGATTTATCTGGAAACAAGTTGTCCGGAAACTTGGCAATTGAAGTAGGAAATCTGAAAAACCTCGGAGAACTCGATGTTTCAGGAAACGAGTTATCAGGTGAAATTCCAAGCAATCTTGGTAATTGCATAAGCCTTGAGATACTACATATGGATGGAAATAATTTTCAGGGGCTAATACCTTCATCTTTGAGTTCACTGAAGGCTCTACAGATTTTAGATCTATCTAACAATAACTTGTCAGGTGAAATTCCTGAATTTCTGTCAAGTTTTGGTGCATTGCAGTATTTGAACCTCTCGTACAACAATTTTCAAGGCATAATGCCCAGCAAAGGCACACTCTTTCAGAATGCAAGTGCTATTTCAGTTGAAGGAAACAATATGCTTTGTGGAGGAATTTCTGAATTCCAATTACGCGTATGCAATTCAAGAACGAACAAGAAGATTAGATTGAAAATAGTGATCGTTGCTGTTTTATCAGCATTTTCAGGAATCGCATTGTTACTGTTTATTAGTTGCTGGTTCTGCAGGCAGAAGAAAGTAAAAGAAACAAGTGATCAAGCCTACTTTTCAAAGAAGAAGATGATGGAACTATCTTATCAAACACTCCATAACGCTACTGATGGATTTTCTTTAGACAATATGATCGGAATGGGCGGTTTTGGATCAGTCTATAAAGGCAGACTTAACAGAGGAGAAGAAGAAGAAGTAGCAGCTTTAATTGCTGTCAAGGTGTTTAACCTTACACATGGTGGTGCTGTCAAGAGCTTCTTAGCGGAATGTGAAGCTTTAAGAAATATCAGACATCGAAATCTCGTAAAGGTAATAACTGCATGTTCGAGTGTTGATTATCACGGAAATGAGTTTAAGGCTCTGGTTTATGAGTTCATGATCAACGGTAGTCTAGACAAGTGGCTGCATTCGGAAACAAGAAAGTTGAACATTCTGCAGAGACTAAACATAGCTATGGATGTTGCGTGTGCGCTTGATTATCTGCATCATCATTGCGAACCACAAATTGTTCATTGCGATCTGAAACCGAGCAATGTTCTTGTTGATGAAGAGCTTATAGGACATGTGGGTGATTTTGGGTTAGCTAGATTCATTCTTGAATCATCCCAAAGTAATTCTACTCAATTCAGCTCTATTGGAGTCCGAGGAACAGTCGGTTATGCTCCCCCTGGTAATCATCATTTTTTTCCCTTATATTTCTTGCTACGCTACTTTTATATATATTATTAGAATGATATCATTTTAAAGTTTGGTTTTCCGGTCATTTGATTAGTCAATAGTGGAGAAACCAAACTATAACCCAAAACTAAATTTGTTGCTCATTTACATCCATATCAAACAATTTTAATTATTTTAACCAAACTGGAATGAAGAAAAGGGTTTAATTTGATTTTTGCTCGATTTAATATAAAATGTATATGACTATTCGGATGGCAGAGTACGGAATGGGAAATGAAGTTTCAACGTATGGCGATATATACAGTTACGGGATCATGTTGCTGGAAATGTTTACAGGAAAGAGGCCTGTAGATGATATGTTTAAAGAAGGTTCAAGTCTTCATAACTATGTAAAGACTGCTTTGCCAGATCAAGTGGTCGAGATTGTCGATCCAATTCTACATTCCGAAATCGAAGAAAGTGAGACGAGCATCGACAGTACTGATAATGAGATATGCACAAGCAGCAGTACTAACAGACTGACTGAGTGCTTGAATGTGATACTTCAAGTTGGAGTTGATTGTTCTGTTGATTCGCCTATAGAACGAATGAGCATTGTCGATGTTATCAGGCTGTTGAGATTGGTCAAAGACAAACTAGTTGGACTGGTCGGAACTGGAATTCGTAGCGAAAGACGGTCTTCAACTAGTGTTCAATCGAAAGAAAAGAAATACTACGGATCCGATATAACCAAATAGCAAATTGTTTATGTTATGATTGTGTAGTGATAGAATAATACATATGATAATTTGAGAAGATGCAATTCATTTTTTGTTTAAATTAAATATTTAATTTATTTCAACATGTTATTTTAATTTGTTTATTCCATTTTTATCAAACAATAGTTTTCAAAATCCAAAAACAGTTTCGTTAGACTAATTTTCATATATGTAACCACATTGAATACCACTTGAATTGTTAGAAATTAATATTATTTATAATAAGACACATTCCTTCTCTTCGTTTAAATCCCAAATACAGGAATGTCACAATCTTTTTCTAGTAAATTGAAAATATGCTCATCAGAAGGAAACAAAGCTTAGACTATGAAAACATAAAAAGAACAACCTCTCGCACCTTTCTAACTGCTCATATTAAACATTCCACTTTTAACTCATAAACACAAGTGAAAAATATTGTTCTTATTATTTCTTGGCAAAAAAATGGTTATTGTTTTCACATTAATTTCATCACTATTCCTTTTGATTTTTGCGACCTTAGTGACAGGAACTATCATTGAATCCTCCACTGCCGAACCTCATCGTAAACGGTTGGTTAGTAAATTGATTCACCGCGATTCGATTTCCTCCCCATACTTCAACCCCAAAGAGACAGTTGATGATCGCATAGAACGGACAATGAAAACCTCAGTGACCCGAATCGCCTACTTGTATGCGCAGACTAAAAGAAATGTCAGCTTGAATGATTTCCAGCTTAATCTTGTTCCCACTAACTATGAACCCTTGTTCATGGTGAATTTCTCTATGGGACAACCTCCTACTCCACAGCTAGCGATAATGGATACTGGAAGCAACATGCTATGGGTACAATGTGCCCCGTGTAAGCGTTGTTCCCGACACGCTGGTCCGCGGTTCAACCCTTCCAGGTCGTCAACGTATGCTGGTCTGCCATGCACAAACATTCAGTGCCGTTATGCTCCTCGTGCTGATTGTAACTGGTTGAATCAATGTACTTACAATCTAAGTTATGCAGCCGGTCCACCGTCAGTGGGATTGCTAGCTACTGAACAACTAATCTTTCAAAGTTCGGATGAAGGCCTCAATGTGGTTCCTAATGTGGTGTTTGGGTGTAGCCATGAGAACGGGGACTACAACGACAGACGTTTCTCCGGCATCTTTGGACTTGGAAAAGGAATCACATCTTTTGTAAATCAAATGGGTTCTAGATTTTCTTATTGCATTGGTAATATAGCTGATCCTCACTACAAATACAACCAATTAGTCTTTGGCGACAATGCGGACTTTGAAGGCTCTTCAACACCTTTACAAGTAGTCCGCGGCCATTACCGCATCACTCTAGAAGGTATTAGTATAGGAGGGATAAGACTCGTGATTGATTCTACAACATTTAGTAGGGATGGGAATGGAAATTCTGCATTAATTGATACAGGAACTGCAGTAACTTGGCTGGCTGATAATTTCTATAAAGCACTTGATAATGAAGTTCGTCGGCTCATGGATGGAGTGCTAACTCCGTTTTGGAGGGGGCCATTTCCCTGCTACAGGGGAACAGTGAGCCAAGACCTTATCGGGTTCCCAGTGGTGACATTTCACTTTGCTGGGGGTGCAGAATTGGATTTAGACACAGGAAGCATGTTCTATCAAGCAACGCCGGATATTCTATGCATGGCCGTGAGGCAAGCCAGTGTCTATGGTAAAGTTTTCGGAGATTTCTCCGTGATTGGGCTAATGGCTCAGCAGTACTATAATATTGCTTATGATCTTAACAGCTATAAGTTACTCTTCCAGAGAATAGATTGTGAACTCCTAGTTGACTAAATTATGTGTTCCCAAGGATCCATAATCAACATAATGTATACAAGTAAAATGATTTGCATATCTTATATTCTAATACGCGACGAGGCTATCATTTAACTCAAAAGGTAAATTACGGCCTCAATTTTCTAGCTTCAAAATCTGTATGTGTAATAATATGAACACATATAGTAACACAAAAGGAAAAGAAAGTATGCACGTACTTCTGTGAAAGTACTTACACCGGGTTGTCCAATTTTTGACCATAATTGTCAATAATTGGCAAGTGGTTGATCTTCTCAATTAGAATGGAAGTACTATTACGATCAGCTGGTTTAGTCATTTCATATGATGACACTTATCTAGTTCTTGTCTTCACAAACTTGCCTCGTGAAGCTTTCTTCTCCATCCTTTCTCTCTTCTTCCGAGTCTTTTCATCCTCCTCATTTCCCTTTAACACGGAATCATAAACCAGAGCAGACATAAACAGTTTGAATGCATTGATAGATTGGTAAAACTAGGAAAGAAAATGTACCTCAGACCCTTGTGGTAAAAATCCTTTAATAAAGCCAATTGATTGGTAC